>NC_069505.1:209985330-210135330 GCF_027579735.1 Bombina bombina
TTGAACAGTGGGGAATAATGTTTATTTGATTTTATGCTGCTTTTATGTGTGAGATGTTATGGGCTTCATAGGCTATTATGGAATATACAGGTTTCACTTTCACTTTGAGAGTCATGCAGCTTACAAGCTTGGCACACTTTTTCTCATAGCAGGGACGATGCTGCATTATGCACCATGTGATTCTTTCCTGACCAGGTGTCTATCAGAGAGGAGTCCTAAATCTGTGCACTGTCTGGGTCATGTGTGGTGGTGAGTGCCCCAGCCATTGGGATATAAAGGTGCAGTTTTTTTAAATAAAATAAGATGTTTTATTTCTATAGTTCTCCAGTTATTGCACTAGCAATGGAGGATTCTGTTACTTAGAGGGCAAGAGTAATTCCTGTTTATATTGTGAGGAGGCCTTAGTTCTGCCCCCTCAATTATGTTCCATATGCCTTTATAATGTGATAATATCAAACATGTTTGATACCTCTGAGCCAACCACCTCTGAGGAGTTGTTGTCCAGTGAGGTGCGTACCCTACATGCTTATCTCTCTACACATGCAGTTTACCGTAGCATTGCTGATCCTCCATCTGGAGGGGGCCATTTTTTCACTAGACGTTACTGTGCAGTTCAGACGGCGGTGTCTGCGGCCTTTAATGCTTTACCTTGCCCTGCTAAGTGCAAGCGAATGGTTACATATTGCACTCCTTCCCAGAGTACATCAGATAATTTATTGGATTTAACTGATAGTTATCTGAGGATGAATTTCTTTCTGAGACTTCAGAGTATAAACATTCTGGGTCGGACTCTGCTGCCTCTAAACCTCCGGCTGCGGAGGAACTAGACTTTAGTTTTTGGAATTTGCACTTTCTTCTAAAGTTTTTGGCGAATTCAGAGGTTCCAGAGGCCAAATTGCCTGATGAACCTTTGATTCCTAAATTGGATAGAGTTTGAGGAGAGGGTGGTATCTTATCCTTCCCTGCTCCTATTAGACGGCGAACATTATTACGGGACTCTCAATGGAGTTGTGAGGTTCCGTCCCTAAAACGTATGGAGCAATCTTCACCCTTGCTAAACGTATTACTATCCCGCTTGAGGATAGCTCTTCGTTTATAGAGCCCATGGATAAAGGATGTTGACTTGTTGTTGTTAAGAAATATGTTTCAACATATTTGTTTCAACCGTCGGCGGCTGTTGCCGCGGTTGCTAGAGAAACATTCTGGTGCGACTCCTTATAGGATTTGATCGGGGTGGAAGGGTCCCCTCGACATTACTCAGGATCGTGTAGGGGGCAGACGATCGCTCTTTTCAGTCGCTTGGTTCAGGGATGTGCAGGATCCATGGGTCCTGAAGGTCATAGCTCAGGGTTACAAGATAGGTTTCTCCTCTCTCTCCTGTCTTCCTGATCAGAAAGGAGGGAAGCCTTTCTGGGGTGCGTACGGGATCGGTCCTCTTAGGAGTTATTGTCCCAGTGCCTATCGCAGTGAAAGGTTTGGATACTATTCAAACCTTTTTGTGGTCCCAAAGAAGGAGGGAACTTTCCGTCCGATTTGGACCTAAAATGCGTAAACAGGTTTTTAAATGTCCCCTTGTTCAAGAGGGAGACAATAGGTCCATTCTTCTCCCCGTTTGAGAAGGGCAGTTCATGACCACGATAGATCTGAAGGATGCTTCCTTCACGTACCAATCCTCAAGGACCACTTCCAGTTCCTAAGGTTTGCATTCCTTGACCAGCACTTCCAGTTTATTGATCTTCCATTTGGTCTAGCTACGGTTCCAAGAAATTTTTCGAAGAGTGGACCATTAAGAGTCTCTCCTCTGTATTTTTCGATCCCACAGATGGAAGATTATTCTAGAGAGAGTTCTCTTGTATCAAGTACCAGGGTAGAATTCTCAGGTACTATAATAGACTCCATAGACATGAGAATATTTCTACCAGACCAGAGATGTTGCAAGCTAGCTTCAACAAGTCTTGACCTCCTTAAGGCCATCTGTGGCTCAGTGTATGGAGGTGATTGGTCTCATGGTGTCCAGCATGGACATCATTTCCTTTGCCAGGTTTCACCTCAGACTGTTGCAACTGCACATGCTGAAGCAGTTGAACGGGTGATCATTCGGATCTGTTTCAACAGATTTCTCTGGACAACCGATCAAGAGAATCGCTCTCTTGGTGTTTTTGCCCAGATCACTTGTCCCAAGGGACGTCCGTCTCAAGACCATCCTGGGTGATTGTGACTACGGTTGCGAGTCTGTCAGGATGGGGAGCTGTTTGTGGTGCCAGGAAGGTACAGGGCCAATGGACTCAGGAGGAAAAGCTCCTCCCCGATCGCATTTTGGATCTTCGGGCAATATACAATGCTCTGAAGGCTTGGCCTCTGCTGGGTTCGTCCCAGTTAATCAGATTCCAATCAGGCAATATATCTTTGGTGGCTTACATCAACCATCAGGGGGGGACGAGAAGCTCCCTAGCTATGTGGAAAGTATCTTGGATTCTGGAGTGGTCGGACACTCACATTTGTTCGCTGTCCGCGATTCACATTCTGGGTGTGGAAAACTGAGAAGCGGATTTCCTCAGGAAACAATCCTTTCCTCCCGGGGAACGGTCTCTCCATCCCAAGTGTTTGTGGAGATTTGCAAGAGGTGGATCTTATGACGTCTCAATATCAAGTTACCCAGATATGGGTCGAGGTACCGGGATCCTAAGGTGGAGCTAACAGATGCCTTAGCGGTGCCTTGGAGGTTCAATCTAATTTATCTTTTCTGGCCGTGACCACTACTTCCTAGAGTAGTGGCTCGACTCAAGCAGACATCAGTGATACTGATTACTCCGTCTTGGCCTTGAAGGATATGGTTTGCAGACTAGTGGGGAAATCATTATCTCCTCCGTGGAAGTTACCTTGTCGCAGGGATCTACTGACCAAGGTCTCTTTGTTTATCTATGTCTAGATTCTCTGAGGCTGACTGTGTGGAGGTTGAACGCTTAGTCCTAGCCATGAGAGGGTTTTCTGAGAGTGTTATTTTTACTCTCATTCAAGCTCATAGCTGGTTGCTCTTCGCATCTATCACAAGGTGTGGAGGACCTACTTATTCTGTTCTCCAGGATGAACTGGAGAAGGGCTTTTCTGCAAGTCCCCTGAGGGGACAGATTTCGGCCCTTTCTGTGTTACTGCACAAGTGGTTCGCTGAGCTTCCTGATGTGCAGTCATTTGTTAAGGCTCTGCTAGGATCAGACCTGTGTTTAGATCTATTGCTCCTCCTTGGAGTTTAAATCTTGTTCTTTAAGTTTTACACTGGCTCCGTTGGAGCCTATGCATGAAGTAGACATTAAATTATTGTCTTGGAAGGTTCCTTTTCTACGGGCTATTGCTTATGCACACAGAGTATCTGTGATTGCTGTCTTGCAATGCGTCCCCTCTCTTGCTTTCCATGCCGATAAGGCTGTTCATCGAACCAAGTTAGGTTTTCTTCCTAAGGTTGTGTCAATTCGCAACATCAATCAAGAGATTGTGGTTCCTTTCTTATGTCCTACTCCTTCGTCGAAGGAACGTTTTCACTGTAATTCTGGATGTGATTTGTGCCTTGAAGTCTTATCTTCAGGCCACGAAGGAATTAAGACAAACTTCTTTCTCTGTTTGTTCTCTTCCGGGAAGCATAGGGGTCAGAGGGCCTCGTCGACTTCCTTATCTTTTTGGCTGAGGAGTGTCCTCCGTTTAGCATTGAGACAGCAGAACATAAGTCTCCTCTGAGGATTACGGCTCATTCTACGGGAGCAGTGGTTTCCTCTTGGGCCTTCAAGACCGAGGCCTCTATGGATCAGATTTGTAAGGCGGCTACCTGGTCCTCCTAACATACTTTTTCTAAACTTTACAAGTTTGATGTTTTTTTGCTTCTACTGAAGCAGCCTTCGGGAGAAAGGTTTTGCAGGCTGTGGTGCCCTCAGATTAGGGTTTTGCATTTCGTGTCTTCTATAGCTTGGGTATTGTTTTCCCAAAAGTAATGAATGCAGCTGTGGCTTCTCCCTGTATAAGAAGAAAAACTTAAATTATGAATTAAATTAGCAGATCATTTTCTTTTCTTCTGACAGGGAGAGGCCACAGCTCCCCGTCTGTTTTTATTCTATGGGGCGGCCTTATATTTTATTTGTTCTTCTGGCACCTTTTTCACCCTGATATTTCTCCTACTGTTCCTTGTTCCCTCGGCAGAATGACTGGGGAATTAGGGAAGTGGGGGAGGTATTTAAGCCTTAGGCTGGGGTGTCTTTGCCTCCTCCTGGTGGCCATGTTCTGTATTTCCCAAAAGTAATGAATACAGCTGTGGCCTCTCCCTGTCAGAAGAAAAGAATATTATCTGGTAAGCATAATTTAAGTTTTTCAAGACATCAATATTTTGGTTTATAATCCATTATGGAGACACTGAGTCAAGGGAAAAGCAGCTGATTGCTTGAATATAAGCCAAAATATTTATGTCTTGAAAGGCTTGTGACTAAGCTGAAACGTCGACAATTCTGATGTGTGTGTGTGTGTATATATATATATATATATATATATATATATATATATATATATATATATACATACACACACACAAGCACATATGCACACAAGCACATAAATATATAGCAGTTTGACTGCTTGATGCTGTTTGTTAGAATGAGAGACAATTGGGTTTATATAGGTAAACCTTGCTTCATGCAAAAGTTATGTAAATTGGTCCAGATGGTTTTTCTTGAGCAAAGATAACCAAACTTTAATAGTGCTAGCATTAAAGGGACTTAAAATGCAGTATTGAAAAGCACATGAGTTAATTTCAAACATATGTGCAATGCACCTGTATTTTCAAAAATGTAATAGTGGTTTCAGTGATAGCTTTTAATGTAATATGACCTATGCACATATGTTTAAACATTACTCCTGCTCAGATAGCATATTTTTTGTTTGTAATGATTAATTTTGCATCATTATTGACAAATACACATTGCCACCTGCTCTCTGTTTATATTTTTTTTAATTGTACTACACATGGCATATGTGCATATGCTCCAGCACCAATAAAAGCTGTCACTGAGATAATGATACATTTTACTAGAAGCATTTTGGGGGGGAAATGCTTTATTTTTAAAACTAAATATATTGATGTGAATTTAAATTTTGAAGTGTATGCCTGGTTAATTTGTCTCATGTATCATCAAACAAAACTTAATGTATAGGAACTGTGTATTGATTATATTGTTGTTCATAGAGTTGGTGATTTCCAGCTATAGGAGAACATTAGTAGCTCTGCCCAGGCCAGCGGCTGTGTGTGTTAACATGTGCCATTTCTGTAATTTTAGAGGACTCCCTCCAGCCTAATGTCCGCTAACCTTCAGTCGTACCAGAAAAGGTCAATGGTGCATCTTCCAGACAGTGGGATAGGAGAGGAGCAGACTATGGTGTCTCCTTCCAATGGCGTTGATAGAAGATCAGCTACACTATACAATCACTTTACCTCAAAGAATGAGGAGAACAGGTATCAAGAAACTGTTCAGTGAAATTAATATTTCAAGGCTTAAGTTGGAGCATAACTGTTTATAAATGTTACTAGTAATGTTCTCTGTGACCTCCAAACTAGCTGCAATGTGTATGAAACACAGCAAAGTTTATCATTCTCTGAAATACTCAGTGACAATTAAATGTTATCCGCTTCTTTGTCTATACGTCCATGAGCAGACAGTGCCATATATCAAGCAGCGCTGAATATTCTCCTCCTGCCCTATATATCCGTGTATACAGTCTGTGCAGTACCTCACCACCTGCCCTATGTATCCGTGTATAAGGTCTGTGCAGTACCTCACCACCTGTCCTTTATATCAGTGTATACAGTCTGTGCAGTACCTCACCACCTGTCCTTTATATCCGTGTATACAGTCTGTGCAGTACCTCACCACCTGCCCTATATATCCGTGTATACAGTCTGTGCAGTACCTCACCACCTGCCCTATAATATCCATGTATACAGTCTGTGCAGTACCTCACCACCTGTCCTTTATATCCGTGTATACAGTCTGTGCAGTACCTCACCACCTGCCCTATATATCAGTGTATACAGTCTGTGCAGTACCTCACCACCTGTCCTTTATATCCGTGTATACAGTCTGTGCAGTACCTCACCACCTGCCCTATATATCCGTGTATACAGTCTGTGCAATACCTCACCACCTGCCCTATATATCCGTGTATACAGTCTGTGCAGTACCTCACCACCTGCCCTATATATCAGTGTATACAGTCTGTGCAGTACCTCACCTCCTGCCCTATGTATCCGTGTATACAGTCTGTGCAGTACCTCACCACCTGCCCTATATATCCGTGTATACAGTCTGTGCAGTACCTCACCTCCTGCCCTATGTATCCGTGTATACAGTCTGTGCAGTACCTCACCTCCTGCCCTATGTATCCGTGTATACAGTCTGTGCAGTACCTCACCACCTGCCCTATATATCCGTGTATACAGTCTGTGCAGTACCTCACCTCCTGCCCTATGTATCCGTGTATACAGTCTGTGCAGTACCTCACCACCTGCCCTATGTATCCGTGTATACAGTCTGTGCAGTACCTCACCACCTGCCCTATATATCCGTGTATACAGTCTGTGCAGTACCTCACCTCCTGCCCTATGTATCCGTGTATACAGTCTGTGCAGTACCTCACCACCTGCCCTATATATCCGTGTATACAGTCTGTGCAGTACCTCACCACCTGCCCTATATATCCGTGTATACAGTCTGTGCAGTACCTCACCACCTGCCCTATATATCCGTGTATACAGTCTGTGCAGTACCTCACCACCTGCCCTATGTATCCGTGTATACAGTCTGTGCAGTACCTCACCACCTGCCCTATATATCCGTGTATACAGTCTGTGCAGTACCTCACCTCCTGCCCTATGTATCCGTGTATACAGTCTGTGCAGTACCTCACCACCTGCCCTATATATCCGTGTATACAGTCTGTGCAGTACCTCACCACCTGCCCTATATATCCGTGTATACAGTCTGTGCAGTACCTCACCACCTGCCCTATATATCCGTGTATACAGTCTGTGCAGTACCTCACCACCTGCCCTATATATCAGTGTATACAGTCTGTGCAGTACCTCACCACCTGCCCTATATATCCGTGTATACAGTCTGTGCAGTACCTCACCACCTGCCCTATATATCAGTGTATACAGTCTGTGCAATACCTCACCACCTGCCCTATATATCCGTGTATACAGTCTGTGCAGTACCTCACCACCTGCCCTATATATCCGTGTATACAGTCTGTGCAATACCTCACCACCTGCCCTATATATCCGTGTATAAGGTCTGTGCAGTATCTCACCTCCTGCCCTATATATCTGTGTATACAGTCTGTGCAGTACCTCACCACCTGCCCTATATATCCGTGTATAAGGTCTGTGCAGTATCTCACCTCCTGCCCTATATATCTGTGTATACAGTCTGTGCAGTACCTCACCACCTGCCCTATATAT
This sequence comes from Bombina bombina, assembly GCF_027579735.1. Lineage (NCBI taxonomy): Eukaryota > Metazoa > Chordata > Amphibia > Anura > Bombinatoridae > Bombina > Bombina bombina. Next base: position 209,992,826 of record NC_069505.1, read on the forward strand.
CCGTGTATACAGTCTGTGCAATACCTCACCACCTGCCCTATATATCCGTGTATACAGTCTGTGCAGTATCTCACCTCCTGCCCTATAATATCCATGTATACAGTCTGTGCAGTACCTCACCACCTGCCCTATAATATCCATGTATACAGTCTGTGCAGTACCTCACCTTCTGTCCTATATATCCGTGTATACAGTCTGTGCAGTATCTCACCACCTGCCCTATATATCTGTGTATACAGTCTGTGCAGTACCTCACCACCTGCCCTATATATCTGTGTATACAGTCTGTGCAGTACCTCACCACCTGCCCTATAATATCCATGTATACAGTCTGTGCAGTACCTCACCACCTGCCCTATATATCCGTGTATACAGTCTGTGCAGTACCTCACCACCTGCCCTATATATCCGTGTATACAGTCTGTGCAATACTCACCTTCTGTCCTATATATCTGTGTATACAGCCTGTGCAGTACTCTACCTCACCTCCTGTCCTATATACATCTGTGTATACAGCCTGTGCAGTACGTCACCTCCTGCCCTATATATCTGTGTATACTGTCGGTGCATTATGTCACATCCAGTGCTGTATATCTGTGTATACACTCAGTGCAGTATGTAACATCCAGCGCTGTATATCTGTATATACACTCAGTGCAGTATGTAACATCCAGCGCCAGGGGCGTATTTAAGTTTTGTGCTGCCCTAGGCACTCAAAATTCTGCTGCCCCCCCACCCCCCAACCCACTCCAGGTTTAAGGCCTTTTTTTAGGCATAATATTATTTGGGCAGGGTGAAAAAATTAAAAAAAATAATGTCTTTTTAAGTAGATGTTCATGAGGGCTTGCATTCACTCTGGTCACACACACACACACACATATATACTGTATATAAAGTATAAATATATAAATATATATATATATATATATATATATATATATATATATATATATATTAAGACATTATTTTGCAAGTCAGATGATTAAAGTGTTTATATCAGAAAAAAAATATCCTTCACTGTATGATAGTTTGTCAGTAGGTAATTGTTTAACCTTAAACATCTTCTTTGGTGATTGACAGTTATTTAAGCAAAATATCTGCTTGGATAAATATGTAATGAATATACAAACTGGCCTTTAAAAGTACTTAAAAAATACAACAGTAGTTATGATAGGTTTAGGAATTGTATCCTAGGGGATAAAGTCACATGATACAATCATAATAAAGTATGTACTTGTATTGTTTCTGAATGTATTAAATGCATATAACATATTTTCAGTTATGTTTTAAGTCACATAGTTGTATAGATTCAGCAATAAATACTTATTCTTTGCATGTATGACAGACAAACAGTAAATGTACAAGTATTTAGTGACTAATCCATTTAAGTATTTTAATGCCTAATGAAGATGTATTGAAGGGAGAACGGCATATGCTGTTTCACAGTGGTCACGGTGTAGTGCACACTGCACTGTGTAGTCTGTGTGAGTCTCAATCACGCGGTGGAGCCAGGAAGAATACCGCATACCCTCTCAGTCCAGGCCAGGCTGCGCAAGTGAGCTCCGCCTCCACTGTCACCACGACATGTGCATCCACATACAATCCCATAGGACATCAATAGCTGGACCAGCCATTTAAGTCATTTGTAATTGGTTGATTTAGCCATCCGGCCCTGAGTTCAGTAGAGTGGCCCTAGGGACTCAAAATTCTGCTGCCCCTTAAAAATCTGCCTCCCTAGGCACCGGCCTCGTTGGCCTATGCCTTAATATTAATACGCCCCTGTCCAGCGCTGTATATCTGTGCATACACTCAGTGCAGTACATAACATCCAGCGCTTTTTATCTGCTGAAATGATATTAACAGTAAATATATTTATTTCAGCACAGTATGAAACAGAGTAGATTACACAGACATCAACACGTCTATGCTTAACTCGTAATTGACCTATTTTAACCCTTTACAGGTCATTTGAAGGTATTCTGTACAAGAGGGGCGCTTTGCTAAAGGGCTGGAAGCCGCGTTGGTTTGTACTTGATGTAACCAAACACCAGGTAAAATATTTTATTGCTAGTGGCTCACCACGATTTTAATATTATATTTGCTGCACCTAACTTCTTGTAAATATTTTTTGCACTGAAAAAGCTCACTGTTTTTGTGAAAATTTGCTGCAATGTAATTTTTTTGCATACCATAATCTTGTGCAAATACTTTTCCGTCAACAGAAGCTACTTGTTTAAAAAAGTAAATGTGCTCAACCATTTCAAATTCTAATGCTAATAATTTCCAACATATAATTAAATTATGTAGCAAAATATTGCAAATACACAATCTGAAATACATTTGTTTACTTGGAATGTTAAATATGGTGATCCTTATGGTTTACTGGTTAGATTTGTAATACTTCCAGTTGTACAAATATAGTTATCTAGTCGTAGCTGTCTACAATGAATTGCTCTAATGTGAGTCATGTCAATCAGCAATAAATGTCTAGGAAACATTAACCTTTTAGGGAAACCTCTATTTCATCTTTTAATGACAAGAGAAAATGTTGCCATTGCCTTTAATGTAGTGTAAAATAAGCCTTTTATAGTCGCGCAATGGTTTTAGGTGACCTTGTGTTGTGTTTGCCTTTGACAGCTGAGATATTATGACTCAGGTGAAGACACAAGCTGTAAGGGGCATATCGATCTAGCTGACGTTGAGACTGTGGTTCCTGCAGCGCCATCTATAGGAGCGCCTAAACATGCCAGTGACAAAGCGTTTTTTGATGTGAGTATTGTTTATTGGTTAGGTGTTATCTAATTGTAAACCCTTTAATTAAAGGGACATTACATTAATGATTCACATTCAAACGAACAATTTTACGACTTCGCAATAAACTTCCATTATTCATTTTGTTTCATTTTCTTGGTCTCCTTTATTGAAGGAGCAGCAATGTAATACTGGGAGCTAGCTGAGCACATTGATAAGCCAATGATAAGAGGTACATATGTGCAGCCACCAATCAGCAACTGTCTCCCAGCTCCTGAGCCTATCTAGGTATTCTTTTCAGCAAAGGATACCAAGAAAACAAAGCAAATTAGATAACTGAAGTAAAATGGAAAGTTGTTTAAAATTGTATGCTCTGTATGAATCATTAAAAACAATTGTCTCATTTCCGTTTAAAGAGACAGTCTGCTCCAGAATTTTTATTGTTTAAATAGATATATAATCTCTTTATTACCCATTGCCCAGTTTTGCATAACCAACACAGTTATATTAATACACTTTTTACCTCTGTGATCACCTTGTATCTAAGCCTCTGCAGACTGCCTCCGTATCTCAGTTCTTTTGTCTGACTTGCATTTTAGCCAGTCAGTGCTGACTCATAGGTAACTCCACAGTGGAGTGAGCACAATGTTATTGATATTGCACACATGAACTAGCACTGTCTAGCTGTGAAAAACTGTCTAAACTCACTGAGATAAGGTGGCCTTCAATGGCTTAAAAATTAGCATATGAGCCTACCTAGGTTTAGCTTTCAACAAAGAATACCAAGAGAACAAAGCAAATTTGATGATAAAAGTAAATTGGAAAGTTGTTTAAAATGACGTGCACTATTTGAATCATAAAAGTTTAATTCTGACTAGACTGTCCCTTTAAGGTGTGGGGGGGGGAAATCTGCTCTATAACTAGATGACTGTATTTTGACTGTTATTTTAACAATTAATCTATTAACAATGACTGAGGCTCCCTGTATCCTTTACAGGTACTGGGGTGCAGTGTAATTTTGGCTTATGCACCTCAATAGGCAACACCTGAAAGGCTTTACCAGTCAATTATTTAGCTTTTTATTAGACGTGTATCACTAAGTATTTAGAGGCTGTGACAGATCAAGAACACAAATTTCCATTATCACAGTCATTTCATTGTTTGTGCTATTTCTACTCGTCACCATGTTACTAAATATGCTTGAGACAAAAACCGAGTTGTGTTTACTATGTAAAGAAAATAACAAAAAGGTATACACTAAAAACAAATGCATGTAGTAATTGAAAGCAGATAGCAGTGTGAAACAAATACATTCTTTTACGATGTGGAAATGCCGAGGCTCCTTTCCAGATGCCATCTGGGACCTGCAGAGTGAAAGGGTGGGGCCCTTTAAATTCCAGCACATGACATCAACTTCCGAGGACATCAGGGAGAACACAGAAATAGAACTCTTCTGTAATCCTAGAAATCATCAAAAAAAAGGGTGATAAGTGTGTTCATAGAAATGAAAAAACTTGTGTTCACAGGAAATAGATTTTATTTAGCCCTTTAAAGGGACACTAAACCCAATTTTTTTCTTTTATGATTCAGATAGAGCAGCAATTTCTCCAACATAGGTGTGTCCGGTCCACGGCGTCATCCTTACTTGTGGGATATTCTCTTCCCCAACAGGAAATGGCAAAGAGCCCAGCAAAGCTGGTCACATGATCCCTCCTAGGCTCCGCCTACCCCTGTCATTCTCTTTGCCGTTGTACAGGCAACATCTCCACGGAGATGGCTTAGAGTTTTTTAGTGTTTAACTGTAGTTTTTCATTATTCAATCAAGAGTTTGTTATTTTCAAATAGTGCTGGTATGTACTATTTACTCAGAAACAGAAAAGAGATGAAGAGTTCTGTTTGTATGAGGAAAATGATTTTAGCAACCGTAACTAAAATCCATGGCTGTTCCACACAGGACTGTTGAGAGCAATTAACTTCAGTTGGGGGAACAGTGTGCAGTCTCTTGCTGCTTGAGGTATGACACATTCTAACAAGACGATGTAATGCTGGAAGCTGTCATTTTCCCTATGGGATCCGGTAAGCCATGTTTATTACGATCGTAAATAAGGGCTTCACAAGGGCTTATTTAGACTGTAGACTTTTTTGGGCTAAATCGATTCATTATTAACACATATTTAGCCTTGAGGAATCATTTTATTTGGGTATTTTGATATAATAATATCGGCAGGCCCTGTATTAGACACCTTATTTCTTAGGGGCTTTCCCAAAGCATAAGCAGAGTCTCATTTTCGCGCCGGTGTGGCGCACTTGTTTTTGAGAGGCATGGCATGCAGTCGCATGTGAGAGGAGCTCTGATACTTAGAAAAGACTTCTGAAGGCGTCATTTGGTATCGTATTCCCCTTTGGGTTTGGTTGGGTCTCAGCAAAGCAGATACCAGGGACTGTAAAGGGGTTAAAGCTTAAAACGGCTCCGGTTCCGTTATTTTAAGGGTTAAAGCTTCCAAATTTGGTGTGCAATATTTTTAAGGCTTTATGACACTGTGGTGAAAATTTGGTGAATTTTGAACAATTCCTTCATGTTTTTTCGCTTCCTTTCGGATTAGCCACTGCTCCAAGGATTTTCACAAAGGTACTAGGGTCCCTTCTAGCGGTGCTAAGACCAAGGGGCATTGCAGTAGTACCCTACCTGGACGACATTCTGATTCAAGCGTCGTCCCTTCCTCGAGCAAAGGCTCACACGGACATCGTCCTGGCCTTTCTCAGATCTCACGGCTGGAAAGTGAACGTGGAAAAGAGTTCTCTATCCCCGTCAACAAGGGTTCCCTTCTTGGGAACAATTATAGACTCCTCAGACATGAGGATTTTTCTAACAGAGGCCAGAAAAACAAAACTTCTGGACTCTTGTCGGATACTTCATTCTGTTCCTCTTCCTTCCGTAGCTCAGTGCATGGAAGTGATCGGGTTGATGGTAGCGGCAGTGGACATAGTTCCTTTTGCGCGCATTCATCTAAGACCATTACAACTGTGCATGCTCAGTCAGTGGAATGGGGACTATACAGACTTGTCTCCAAAGATACAAGTAAATCAGAGGACCAGAGACTCACTCCGTTGGTGGCTGTCCCTGGACAACCTGTCACAAGGGATGACATTCCGCAGACCAGAGTGGGTCATTGTCACGACCGACGCCAGTCTGATGGGCTGGGGCGCGGTCTGGGGATCCCTGAAAGCTCAGGGTCTTTGGTCTCGGGAAGAATCTCTTCTACCGATAAATATTCTGGAACTGAGAGCGATATTCAATGCTCTCAAGGCTTGGCCTCAGCTAGCGAGGACCAAGTTCATACGGTTTCAATCAGACAACATGACGACTGTTGCGTACATCAACCATCAGGGGGGAACAAGGAGTTCCCTAGCGATGGAAGAAGTGACCAAGATTGTTCTATGGGCGGAGTCTCACTCCTGCCACCTGTCTGCTATCCACATCCCGGGAGTGGAAAATTGGGAAGCGGATTTTCTGAGTCGTCAGACATTGCATCCGGGGGAGTGGGAACTCCATCCGGAAGTCTTTGCCCAAGTCACTCAGCTGTGGGGCATTCCAGACATGGATCTAATGGCCTCTCGTCAGAACTTCAAAGTTCCCTGTTACGGGTCCAGATCCAGGGATCCCAAGGCGGCTCTAGTGGATGCACTAGTAGCACCTTGGACCTTCAAACTAGCTTATGTGTTCCCGCCGTTTCCTCTCATCCCCAGGCTGGTAGCCAGGATCAATCAGGAGAGGGCGTCGGTGATATTGATAGCTCCTGCGTGGCCACGCAGGACTTGGTATGCAGATCTGGTGAATATGTCATCGGCTCCACCTTGGAAGCTACCTTTGAGACGAGACCTTCTTGTTCAGGGTCCGTTCGAACATCCGAATCTGGTTTCACTCCAGCTGACTGCCTGGAGATTGAACGCTTGATTTTATCGAAGCGAGGTTTCTCAGATTCTGTTATCGATACTCTTGTTCAGGCCAGAAAGCCTGTAACTAGAAAGATTTACCACAAAATTTGGAAAAAATATATCTGTTGGTGTGAATCTAAAGGATTCCCTTGGGACAAGGTTAAGATTCCTAGGATTCTATCCTTCCTTCAAGAAGGATTGGAAAAAGGATTATCGGCAAGTTCCCTGAAGGGACAGATTTCTGCCTTGTCGGTGTTACTTCACAAAAAGCTGGCAGCTGTGCCAGACGTTCAAGCCTTTGTTCAGGCTCTGGTTAGGATTAAGCCTGTTTACAAACCCTTGACTCCTCCTTGGAGTCTCAATTTAGTTCTTTCAGTTCTTCAGGGGGTTCCGTTTGAACCCTTACATTCCGTTGATATTAAGTTATTATCTTGGAAAGTTTTGTTTTTAGTTGCAATTTCTTCTGCTAGAAGAGTTTCAGAATTATCTGCTCTGCAGTGTTCCCCTCCTTATCTGGTGTTCCATGCAGATAAGGTGGTTTTACGTACTAAACCTGGTTTTCTTCCAAAAGTTGTTTCTAACAAAAACATTAACCAGGAGATTATCGTACCTTCTCTGTGTCCGAAACCAGTTTCAAAGAAGGAACGTTTGTTGCACAATTTGGATGTCGTTCGCGCTCTAAAATTCTATTTAGATGCTACGAAGGATTTTAGACAAACATCTTCCTTGTTTGTTGTTTACTCAGGTAAAAGGAGAGGTCAAAAAGCTACTTCTACCTCTCTCTCTTTTTGGATTAAAAGCATCATCAGATTGGCTTACGAGACTGCCGGACGGCAGCCTCCCGAAAGAATCACAGCTCATTCCACTAGGGCTGTGGCTTCCACATGGGCCTTCAAGAACGAGGCTTCTGTTGATCAGATATGTAGGGCAGCGACTTGGTCTTCACTGCACACTTTTACCAAACTTTACAAGTTTGATACTTTTGCTTCTTCTGAGGCTATTTTTGGGAGAAAGGTTTTGCAAGCCGTGGTGCCTTCCATTTAGGTGACCTGATTTGCTCCCTCCCTTCATCCGTGTCCTAAAGCTTTGGTATTGGTTCCCACAAGTAAGGATGACGCCGTGGACCGGACACACCTATGTTGGAGAAAACAGAATTTATGTTTACCTGATAAATTTCTTTCTCCAACGGTGTGTCCGGTCCACGGCCCGCCCTGGTTTTTTTAATCAGGTCTGATAATTTATTTTCTTTAACTACAGTCACCACGGTACCATATGGTTTCTCCTATGCAAATATTCCTCCTTAACGTCGGTCGAATGACTGGGGTAGGCGGAGCCTAGGAGGGATCATGTGACCAGCTTTGCTGGGCTCTTTGCCATTTCCTGTTGGGGAAGAGAATATCCCACAAGTAAGGATGACGCCGTGGACCGGACACACCGTTGGAGAAAGAAATTTATCAGGTAAACATAAATTCTGTTTTTAAGCATCTTTCTAATTTACTCCTATTATCAATTTGTCTTCTTACTCTTGGTATCTTTATTTGAAAGAGCAAGTATATAAGCTTTGGAGCCGGTCCCTTTTTTTTCCCCAGCACCTGGGTAGTGCTTGCAGATTGGTAGCTACATTTAGCCTCCAATCAGCAAGCACTACCCAGGTGCTGAACCAAAAATGGGCCGGCTCCAAAGCTTATATTCTTGCTCTTTCAAATAAAGATAGCAAGAGTACAAAGAAATTGCATACTCTATCTGAATCATGAAAGAAAATTTGGGTTTAGTATCCCTTTAAGCTTCATTCTCTGTTCCCACAAGTGTTTTAAAAATGTGCATCCTTCTCGGAAATGTACTTTTCTGCTTTATCTCATGTACATTTCACAATGGGTTCAAATTACACCAGTGATAAAAACATGGGTCCTTGGAGGCGTAACTATTTGTTTGTTTGCATCTTTTAACATGGAGCAGGAAGGATCTTTCTACTCCCCCCCCAAACCCCCCCCCCCAAAGAAACGAATATCCAGTGGCATATTTAGTTTTTGTGCAGCTGTTTGAAATCTGCTGCCCCTTCATCCCCTACAAATGTAGCTCATATTTCCCTGATCTATTTCTCACAACCCGAGACCAGGGGTGCTAGACTGACTAGGATCATGCCATAGAAATACCCCAGAGAATGAGCTGCCTCTGTAAATCCTGTTGCCCTAGGCCAGGCGTCATCAACCTTGCCTCTCCAGAGGTTTTGGAACTACATTGTCCATGATGCACAGACACTTTAAGGTGGCTGAGCATCATGGGAAATGTAGTTTCAAAACTTTTGGAGAGCCAAGGTTGATGACCCCTGCTTGTATCCTGCCTTACTCTACAGACACTCCCTCTTCCCCTTCTTTAAACGCGTCGTGTTTGCTCTGTGAGCATTTATCCTTCAGCTACACTTTTTACTGACATCTGCATTGTGTAAAAACAGCAGCCAAGGAGCATTATCAGTGCTGAATATACACTTTGTTTTACTGTGGGATTTCATTATGTTGTAATATTTTTTCTTAAACTTCCTGAAACTGAGGCGGGAAATAGAGTGACTGTGGCTGCACATGCCAGATGCATGCTCCCTTGCACGTCCTGGGACTAGTTTCCCTTTACAATGGGATGTGGCTACTGAGGACATTTTGATGTAAAATATCTTCCTTTTCCATATGATATTTTTAGTTCGCTTTTTACAGATTTAATGCATCACTTTCAGTTGATTCCGCATCTGGGTATCTTTACAAGAAGTTACATCCCAGCTATGTTCTTAACCAAAAAGGATATGAAGATGCACATTTTGTAGACTCCTTGTTTACACTAAATTCTGAATGGCTTGAAAAGCTTGTGACTAAAATCATTAGCCGAAATGTAATGATTTGGTACTAGGAGCCAGACATTTTTCTTGTATATTCCATCCATTGTTATTGTAATTGAGGAATTGTCAGTCTTTTAAAGGGACAGTAAGCACCATGTAATAATTGTGCAATCAATTAACATAGGGGATGAGTTTGTAAATGTTTTGAATGCATCAAATCCTTATTTGCTGCCATTGTTTTTCAAAAGACAAACTCCACCAACCACTTGCCTTATTTTGAGGAGCCAATCAGGAATCATAACTGGAATAGGCAAGCCTAGAAAGGAAAAACTTATGGTACAGTGTTGTAGCGAGATACTGCTAATAATATTCGCCTTTAGTATTACTCACATGAATGAGCGCTGATACGAGCTCTAATGTGTAATGGTTTATAATATCATTTACTGATTTATATACTCTTAACACACTGGAATCTTCAACAAATAACCTTAAAATAAGAGAGAATCAAAATGAAGAAGAAAATGTAATGTGCTAGGATGCATCTTAAACGAATAAGATGCTACCAGGCAGACTGACGTTTATACAGCAGTCAGTTCGCTGTGGGTCTCCGTGTATTCAACCCAGCAGATATAGACTCAGGTAGTCGAACAGCCGCCTTCCAATGCTGGTAACCGGTTGCAGGTGTGTGCCTCGACAGGATTACAGCGTATCCAGCGGGATAAAAGCAGAGTGCATGTGTCTCTCAAACACAGGGAACAACAATCAGCTGCAGGCTAACCGTTGAGAAGGGCTGCAGTCTAGGTTCCAAAATATTGACAAAATATAACAACCACAAGACCGGGTTGTGGTTAAAAGTCTTTCTTTATTTGTTTGCAACGTGTTTCTCGGTCAACATAGGACCGTTTCATCAGGCCTGATAGCATCTTATTCGTTTAAGATGCCACTATTCTTGTGAGTAGTTTTTATTCTTTTCTTTACACATCACATTTGAAATTACAAATTACACTATGAGGCGCCCCTTGTCTTTTTCTTCATCCTAGCACTTTTTGAACCATTACACCGTGGGTCACAGGAGGAGCCTGCCGACCTATTCCAACCACATGAGACTCTCACATTATTTTTGGGACAATTACACATGATAATATAATTATCATATTTTTGTTTTCAGTATATTTTATTATTGATTTTATTGTTTGGTTATGTTCTGAGTGTCCATTTGGAACGTGCACACATTTATATATATTAAAGGATTTGTGATCAGGGTCATTAAGTTCCTTCTAGAACACAACTACTTTAAGTTTGGGGATGGCTTCTACCTACAAAGACGTGGGACCGATATGGGGGCTAAATTTGCCCCCTCCTATGCCAACCTGTTTATGGGTTGGTGGGAGCGGTCCCACGTCTTTGGGGAACAGAACCCATTTAGGTCTAAAATTAAGACATGCAAGAGATTTATTGATGATCTCTTGTTTGTGTGGACAGGAGGAATTGAAGAAAAGGCAGATTTTATAAAATATCTAAATGACAATCAGGTCAACCTCAGATTTACTGCTGAATCAGGAATTGTAGAGATACCATATTTAGATGTAATCCTCAAAGGGTCAGTTTCTATAGGCAAAGTAGCTACTAGTCTGTATAGAAAGCCCATATCTTCCAATACTATCCTCCACGTAAAGTCCTCACATCCAAAACATACTGGGTTTGGCGTAGCCAAAGGCCAGTTTATCAGACTCAAGCGCAACTGCACTTTTGAGTCAGATTTTTTAGTTGAGGCAGACAAACTGAGGGACCAATTATTGGAGAGAGGGTATTCAAACAAGACAGTAAATAGGGCTTTGCTTGAAGTCAAGAGACTAGATAGCGATACACTATTACAGGGTTCTAGAACTAAATGTAAATATAGATCCCAGGAAGACAGACCCTGTTTTGTCACAACTTATAGTCCACAGTTTGAGGAAATATGCAATATTGTGAAAAGGCATTTAACAATTGTGACAGGAGAAGACAGTCTGAAGGACTATGTGTCAAAGGGATGTAGCTTTATTTCCAAGAGGGGTACAACATTAGGCAATATATTATCTCCATCCATGATACAAAGTAAGAATAAGAGAACTAGCAGCTGGCTCACCTCTAAAGGTCATTATAAATGTCACTTTTCACAATGCATAGCTTGTAATTATATGAGACCCACTAAACACTTTCAATCTTATGTAACCCAAAAAGTATTTGATTTAAGTGAGTGTACAAATTGTCGCACAAGATATGTGATCTATCTTGCAGAATGCTCCCAATGTAAATTACAGTACATGGGGTGCACCTCAAGGGAGGTGCGCTCACGTATAAGGGAGCATCTTAATAATATTGAGCAAGAAATAGATTGTTCAGATCTTGTGCGACACTTCATGCAAGAGCATGACAAAAAAGTTACCACTTTTAACTGGTGTGTAATTGAACGTATACAAGTAGGTCCCAGGGGTGGAGATAAAACAGCAAGAATGTTTTATAGAGAAGCATTTTGGATATTTCTATTGAGAACCAGAAGACCCCAAGGGTTCAATATCAGTGGTGACATAATTAATTTCTGGAAAAGAGTTTAACTTTCTGTGTCATTAGAAAATATCTTAAGACAAAAAATATTTTTCCTTATACCCATTTTTGTATAGCTTAATTAGGGTGATTAAAAGAGCCGAAAAAAGTATTTTTCAATAAGATATAACCTTAGCTTTGAGAATTCATATAAATTAATTTAAACATATGTGTAATGGTTTACACTCAGTTAATTATCCAAGGCTTAACAAAATAGGAAAATAATAGTAGTCTACAAGTTATTCTGTTTCATTTAATTTTATTGTTTATACATACATATATATTTTTGACCAATATGTCACCACAATCTAAGCTTATTGATTCACTCCACCCCATGCCCAGTTGAGATTCAAGGTCTGTTTTTAGAAATTCAGCCACAGTGTTTTTGTATTAATTTGATTAAGGTGGCTATTTAAAGGTTGATTGGCCACTAGTGAGCATCTACGATTAAGGCATACTAGCCGAAACGCGTCAGATGCTACGCTAACAGCACTGCCTGTGTGCAGTTTTTACTACCTGACATGTAGTATCCTGTGAAGGAGGAATAAAAGTTTACTCAACTCTATCTGAGGCTCGCTGGTTTTTCTTTACGTCTGAATATATATATATATATATATATATATATATATATATATATACCAACTGTATTATTCACATTTTTTATATATATATACCACTGTATCGCATTTTCATATTATTTGGCACGCGCTTCCTCTTAGATATTCCTGTGGGACTATCTTTATCATTAAATGTTGTAATATGTAAAATAGCACAATACTACAATGTTTTATGTTAAACTGTGATCCAGAGCAGTAATGCACTACTGGAAACTGAAACACATCTAGTGAGCCAATGACAAAAGATATATGTGCTGCCAGAAATAACCAGCTAGCTCCCAGTAGTGTAGTGCTGCTCCAGAACCTACCTAGGTATGTTTTTCAGCAAAGGATGCCAAAAGAACCAAGTACATTTGATAATAGAATACATTGGAACATTGTTTAAAGTTGCATGAATCATGAAAATGAAACTTTCAGGGTTCAGTTAAAGTATAAATTTGTGAGAGACCTCTATTTACTTCTATTTTCAAATTTACTTTATCCTCTTAGAATCCTTAAGAAAATATCTGGGTAGGCTCAGCAGTGTGTGCGAGCTGGTGATTCGTGGCTACACACATATGCATCTTGTCATTAGCTCACCGGGTGTGCTCAGTTATTTCCAGTAGTGCATTACTGCTTTGGAGCTGACTTAAACTGTGATACGCAAATTCCTTATTTTATTCGTCCCTTTAATGTCCATTTTGTGTTGTTCTGTGCGTCTGTTTTCCCACATCCTGTCACAGTTTTTATAAAAATTAATAAATGAATTATTAACTCTGTACATGTTTCTCTGGCAGGTAAAAACCAGCAAGCGTGTGTATAATTTCTGTGCGCAGGATGCCCAGAGTGCGCAGCAGTGGATGGACAAGATACAGAGCTGTATTTCTGATGCGTAACGAGTCTGTGCACTGGAGATATCTCTTTTATAGAAGGACTGTTTTTTTATTGTTTGTACTAAAGTGCCCATTTTATTTCAAGCAGCATCTCATGTAACAAAATACAAAACTTTTTTTTTAAATATTTTTTTTTGGTGTAGCTGGATGTAGGCACCGGTGACCTGTGCTTATTGCAGATTAGTCCCGCACTGGAACATCTGTCTAGTGGATGCTTAGCACGAGGGAGCAGCAGTCTGGTTTTCTCTTTCATTTATCTCTATCTAACTTTACTTCTTCACACTTGCCATCGTTATACTTTTACACCCTGCTCCTTAATGCTCTCTCTGGGGGTTAGAAAGAGAAGCTAAATCCAGCTGTGTTCATCTCAGAACAAAGTTTTTAAACTGAACAACCAGCTTAGAGACGATTCATTGTCTCATTTCGTGTCAGAGACAAATAGATATTTCACAAATATTGTGCTAACTTTGCAAGGGTACAAGCTACTGATTTTGGAACCCTTCACCTTTAAATATAATATGCAGCTAAAGATAACCCGTGCCCATAAAGTTTACAGTTTGGTTGTTTTTGCCATTTTGTGTAAAGATGTTCATTTTAGAGCTGTCATAGATCTGAGCTAGTCAGTTCTTTGTGTTTACAATACAAAACCGTGTATAGTTTAATTTTTTCATTTGATATTTTAACGAAATGCAAAAAGCAGCTTATCGGAGTCTAGTATTGGTGCAGTGCAGAAAACAGTTCCTTTGCTTTTGAACTTGCAATTTGTATTGTAATTTCGATAGTAAAGTCAAAACAAGTGCTAGAACTAGTTTCATAAAATAGGAAATAAAACCCTTTTCTTTGTACCATGTGCAGGTCTTTCTGTATTCCAGTTGTGCACTATTCCTTCTTGGTGTAAATACATAGAAATGCACTATACCGTAATGCAAGCACTTGCACTTAAGTCTTTGAAGTATAAAAAAAAAACAAAAAAAAAATAAGATTCCAAAAGAAATGGCTCAGAAATAACAGTATATAAAATCCACTATGTACATAGGTTTGTTTTCAATGTGAAGTTGATATTTCAAAACACTTACCCTTAATTTGTAAGAATGTTTTATTATTTTTATCCAAGAACAATGGGTATGTTTAAGTCCTTAAAGGATTAATGTGTATAGCCAAAATATGTGTTCTCTACAGCCTCTTGTGATATTCTTGACTGGAGTAATTAGATAGCAAATTTGATTTTAAACTGTTAATATCGTTCTCTTCTATTTCAAGGTTTGTACTGTAAATAAATGATTTTGTATTTTCTGATGTTTCAAAATCAAGTTATGCCTGTAATTTAATAGCAGAATTTATTCACTACTGCTATCCATCAGCAGTGATTTGTGTTAAATTAACAAAACTTATTTTATTATTTAGATTTACTTGTTGGTTGGTCAATTTTACTTTGAAGCCACACATTTTCACTAGATAGTGCTTGGAGACATTCCATTCTCTACCCAATAGGAATAGTTTTTTTCTTATTTTATTTCAGAATGAAGGCACATGTAAGAGATTTTGTATCACCCAGTTTCTAAATTGTCACAGGTGAAAATGACACTTTGCACATTTGTTCTTGTCTTTGTATATGAAGTACCTTTTATGTACTTTGTAAAATAAGAGCCCATTGTTCGTTAGATACCATAAGGGGGGAAAATGTATACACTTTATTTTTTAACTTGTTTTAACAATTGTATGTATTTGTTCTGACGTGTATGCTAACCATCTTGTAATAAATATACTGCTGTTAAAAGTGGTGTAAATAAAAACATACAGTGCATTTAAAAGAAGGTGTACATCAATTGAAGCATTATTCTGTTATTGTAATGTTGACATTTATACAGAGGGGCAAAATTGGGTGGTGTTGGTTTGGTTACTAGCAACAAGTATAAGCGCTCAACCATGAGCGAACAATAGCTTGTTGTCTGGCAAATTGCCACCAGGAACAGCCTCTTTTTGCCCTATTGTGGTTTCACAGATGAGAACTTTACTGTATATCAGTCTGATCCTGACTATAAAGTTCAGTCCTGCCCCAGATGATCATTTTGGCCAACTTTGGGCCTTGTCAGTGATGTGCAGCCATATTTCTCTATGCACATTGGGCAGGGAGTCCACATCTGATTTCCCCTATGACACTTAGGGAGACCACAAGAGTCATATTTTACATATTCGCATCAAGAAGCGCTCAACCATGAATGAACAATAGCTCAATAACTTGTTTGCTGGCAAATTGCCACACAAGAACAGCCTCTCTTTGCCCAATTGTGCTTTCACAGAGGAGAACTTTCCAGAAGTATATCAGTCTGATCAGGTGTTGGTTTTGGAACAGGCCTGGAAAATATGGGTTTACATTTAGGGGAGATAATAGACATATTGATTTTGGTATAGTTTATTATTTTTATAGGACTTACTGCAACAGAGCCCCTTCATGGATAGCTGCAGTGTCCATGTATGCTTTATCCAACAGCCATCATTACAGGGACATTCAAATTATTTTTTGAAAATCATTATATTGCAAAAGAGCTACATACAGACTGTAAATGTGTTGGCCAAAACAAAAATTGGTTTGGAGTCCAGTGACAGATCTCTTTATAAGCCTTGAGTGTTTATCTCATCTCCTTACTGTGACCAATTAGGGACTGATACATGAGTTTATGCACTATGTTCATCATGTAGGAGACTCAGGATTCTGAATTCCACAGAAGGCACTACATCCTCTGGGGGAAGTAAAACAAAAAAAAACTACCATTTTCAGATTTAAATTCCAGGAAAATCAAAACTTATGCTTACCTGATGAATTTCATGGTGGTGAGAATCCACCAGCAATAACTCCCGGGATTCAACTCCTGGCCACCAGGAGGAGGCAAAGATTCTTAAAGCTCTGAGAGCACTTAATACCTCCAACCTCTCTGGTACTTAAGTCTGACATGTAGAAAGGTAGAAAAGGATAAGCAGGGAAAATTATGTGAAAAACATAACTTCCACCAGAAAAAACTAATGAAAGGACCAGTAAATACATAACATTTGCAAAATCAAAAAAATGCATGATAAAAAGACAATGCAATAGCACTTAGGGGCCGATTTATCAAGGGCGCAATGGACCCTGATGCCCCCTTTAAGACCGTTGCTCCTTAACTGGTCCGCGCCTCTGAGACTGCGGACATCAATCCGCCTGATCGCATACTGATTGGCCGCAAATCTGCAGGGGGCGGGATTGCACAAGCAGTTTACCAGAACTGCTTGTGCAATGTTAAATGCAGACAGCGTATGCTGTCTGCATTCAGAGATGTCTGGCGGACATGATGTGTATCATGTCCACCAGACATTGGTAAATCAGCCCCTTAGTCTGAATATCAAATGAGCAGTAGATTTTTTTCTGACAAATTTCAAATTCTATTGTATTATTTGACAGCTATCAGCCAATCACAAATGCATATACGAATATTCTGTGCACATTCTAGCACATGCTCAGTAGGAGCTGGTGACCCAAAAAGTGTAAACATTTAACATTGCATGCTCTATCTGAATAATGAAAGTTTAATTTTGACTTGAGTGTCCCTTTAAGATTTTTTTTTTTTTTTTAAAGTGGGCGTGTCTCATGGACTCTCACCACAAGGAAAGAAAATTAGAAATGAAATCATAAAAATATAAATTTCTATATCTTGGCCTATAACCACGACAATACTCATTCCTAGTTCTGAACACCATAGGTACATAGAGACAACAGTGGGTTGGAATCCTGGTAAGTGTTGGCTAGCTTATAGGCCAAGATAGACATTTTTATTTTCATGATTTCATTTCTAATTATCTTGGCCAACCTATTCAATACTTACCAGGTGAGAAAATAGCAAGCAGTATATTGTTAGGGAATGGGAAAATATGAAACAAAAAATTTAAATGCAGAAATAGAGATTTATTTAAGAAACAATAGAGCTCAGAATCTTTATTCCAAATTTAGCAGAGGATGTTTATAAAACATCCAGCTTATCATGTGACACACATGTGTGTGGAGTCTTCCACACAGCTGCTTTTCAGATATCGCAAATCATCACATCATTCTGAAATGCCCAAGATGTAGTGCCTGAGCCCAGGAGAAACCTGTATAGACTTCAACTTGTAAGTCTTAGAGATACTTTGTGTAATCCAAGAAGAAATAGTAGATTTTGTTGGAGGTTGACCTTTGCTATTCCCAAGTGGAATAACAAACAATATATCTGTTCTTCTGAATTCTTTAGTATTATCAACATAGTAATGAAGCCAGCGTACTAGATCCAAGGTATAAAATGGTTTCCCATCAACCAGTTTTGAAGTTGAACAAAAAGATTGTAGAACTATGTCTTTAGAGGAATGGAAGTTTAAAACAACTTTCAATAAGAATTCTGGAACTGTTTGTAGGATAACTTTATCTTATATTGTGCAGAAAACATAAGGAGCTTTTAGGAAATGCATAAGTACAAAATGCATTAATGCATAAGTCTTAAAATTGCATTCCGAACCATTTTAATTTTAACTTTTATGTTCCTTTAAAGGGACATAATACTCATATGCTAAGTCACTTGAAACTGAGGCAGTATAACTGTAAAAAGCTGACAGGAAAATATCACCTGAGCATCTCTATGTAAAAAAAGGAAGATATTTTACCTCACAATTTCTTCAGCTCAGCAGAGCATGTCCTGTGTAAAAAGTTATACTTCAGCTGCTGTCCAGCTGCAGGTAAAAACAATTTTTAAAAAAATGAAGAAATTAAATGCAGTCAATCAGCATCAACAGTGCTGAGCTCATGAACTCTTTTACTGTGATCTCATGAGATTTTACTTAAAGGGACACTGAACCTAAATTTTTTCTTTCATGATTCAGATAGAGCATGCAATTTTAAGCAACTTTCTAATTTACTCTTATTATCAAATTTTCTTCATTCTCTTGCTATCTTTATTTGAAAAAGAAGGTATAGCAGTTTTGTAAATTCATTCTTTTGCCTTTTGTGAACAATCATTTTTCTCCTTTCTCCAATTATGACCTACATTAGTTGTAAGAAAACTAAAGCCAGCTGGAAGAGAGGGTATATATTGGAAAAAGAAAGGAAGACTAAAGTGACATTCTACCCAAAACTGTGTGACATAAAACTATATTCTCATCAGCGCTAAATCCTGATATCACTGTATAAAAAAAATGTTTTAGTAACTTGTGTCCTTAATGCATATTTGAACATGCCTGATGTTTGAGAAACAAAGTTGAGCTATTTTTGTCAGCATTTGTTCATTATTGGAGTGATGCAGATTAATACATTTATTTATTCATGTGTTTAATTTCTCCAATGAATAAACACAACATTGTATTTGTTTTTGATTCGTTCTGGTAATGAATGAAAGTTGACAAAAATACTTATTTCTCAAACTAATAACAAACAAATATTTTCACGACTAACAAATGTTAACTATTTAATAAAAAACACTGTACTTGTCAGCTGCTTAGGAATTCATGATTACATTTAATTAAACAATTATGTTATTAACTGGAGAGGATTTAAGCAGCAGGTGTGAATATAAAAATATAACAAATGATGGTTTGACTTTGCAATTTCATATTGACGCCATTTCCCCCTGATAATTTGCTGTAGAAATGTAAGAAAGTGTCCGGTGACCTCATGCAAACTGAATAAAACACACCAATTTAAGACAATGCCAATAAGTTTGTACAAGATGTCCTAATGTGGTATAAGTAACAGATGGAGCAACGCTAAATTCAGCAATATCTTACTAATTTATACCTCGG
The DNA here is from genome assembly GCF_027579735.1 of Bombina bombina. Taxonomy (NCBI): domain Eukaryota; kingdom Metazoa; phylum Chordata; class Amphibia; order Anura; family Bombinatoridae; genus Bombina; species Bombina bombina. Next base: position 210,012,208 of record NC_069505.1, read on the forward strand.
GACAAGTAAAACCCTCAGGAACTCTTGTGATCACATTAGCATGCATTATATTTCCTGATGTTATAATATTATCAACATGCTAATAAAAGGACTAAAATAATACAACAAATGTATCTTACAGGAACAGTTCATTGGGTCTAGAGGCTATTATTAAAGGGACATTAAAACATTTTGAAATGGTAATATAAAATATTAAATCAGATATATTAAAAAAAAACTGCAATACACTTTCAATATCTATTTCTCTTGTAAGGTGTATCCAGTCCACGGGTTCATCCATTACTTGTGGGATATTCTCCTTCCCAACAGGAAGTTGCAAGAGGACACCCACAGCAGAGCTGTCTATATAGCTCCTCCCCTAACCCCCACCTCCAGTCATTCTCTTGCAACTCTCGACAAGAATTGTAGTTCCAGAGAAATTGTGTAAGATGGACAAATACTTTGCAGTGCCTGTTTACACTGATGTTTTTCCAGTCCCTAAGAGTTTTTTTCGGAAATTATTACTAAGGAATGGGATAGACCAGGTGTGCCGTTCTCTCCCCCTCCTGCTTTTAAAAAGATGTTTCCCATAGATGCCGCCATACGGGACTCGTGGCAGACGGTCCCTAAGGTGGAGGGAGCAGTCTCTACCCTAGCTAAGCGTACAACTATCCCCGTCGAGGACAGTTGTGCTTTCCTAGATCCTATGGATAAAAAAAATGGAGGGTCTCCTTAAGAAAAATTTTATACATCAAGGTTTTATTCTCCAGCCTCTTGCATGCATTGCCCCAGTTACTGCTGCAGCGGCTTTTTGGTTCGAGTCTCTTGAGGAGGCTCTACAGGTCCCCGTTAGATGATATTTTAGACAGGATTAAAGCTCTTAAGTTAGCTAATTCCTTTATTTCTGACGCCGTTTTTCATTTTACCAAGCTAACGGCTAAGAATTCAGGTTTTGCCATTCTGGCGTGTAGGGTGCTATGGCTTAAGTCCTGGTCAGCAGACGTTACTTCAAAGTCTAAGCTTCTTAACATCCCTTTCAAAGGACAGACCCTATTCGGCCCTGGCCTGAAGGAGATCATCGCTGATATTACAGGAGGAAAAGGTCACGCCCTTCCTCAGGATAGGTCCAATAAATTAAGGGCCAAACAGAATAATTTTCGTTCCTTTCGAAACTTCAAGAGTGGCGCAGCTTCAGCTTTCTCTAATGCAAAACAAGATGGGAATTTCGCCCAGTCCAAACCAGTCTGGAGACTGAAGCAGGCCAAGAAACCTGCTGCTGCCTCTAAGACAGCATGAAGGAATATCCTCCGATCCGGGACCGGATCTAGTCGGGGGCAGACTTTCTCTCTTCGCCCAGGCTTGGGCAAGAGACGTCCAGGATCCCTGGGCACTAGAGATTGTTTCCCAGGGATATCTTCTGGAATTCAAAGGTTCATCTCCAAAGGGGAGATTTCATCTCTCACAACTATCTGTAAACCAGGTAAAGAGAGAGGCATTCTTACGTTGCATTCAAGACCTACTGGTTATGGGAGTGATCCACCCAGTTCCAAGGGAGGAACAGGGGCTGGGTTTCTATTCAAACCTGTTTATAGTTCCCAAAAAAGAGGGAACTTTCAGACCTATCTTGGATCTCAAGATCCTAAACAAATTTCTCATGTTCCCATCCTTCAAGATGGAGACAATCCAAACCATCCTCCCTATGAACAAGGAGGGTCAATATATGACTATCGTGGACTTAAAGTATGCTTATCTCCACATTCTGATTCACAGAGATCATCATCAGTTCCTCAGGTTCGCCTTCCTAGACAGGCATTACCAGTTTGTGGCTCTTCCCTTCGGGTTAGCCACGGCACCAAGAATCTTTACGAAGGTTCTAGGGTCCCTTCTGGCGGTTCTAAGGCCGCGGGGCATAGCGGTAGCCCCTTACCTATATGACATTCTGATTCAGGCGTCGACTTTTCAAATCGCCAAGTCCCATACGGACATTGTTCTGGCCTTTCTGAGGTCTCACGGGTGGAAAGTGAACATGGAAAAGAGTTCTCTCTCTCCTCTCACAAGAGTTTCCTTCCTAGGAACTCTGATAGATTCAGTAGAAATGAATTTTTTTCTGACAGAGGTCAGGATATTAAAGCTTCTAACTTCCTGCCGTGCTCTTCATTCCACTTCTCGGTCGTCAGTGGCTCAGTGTATGGAAATGATCCGCCTAATGGTAGGGGCAATGGACATAGTTCCGTTTGCCCGCCTACATCTCAGACCACTGCAACATTGCATGCTCAACCAGTGGAATGGGGACTACACAGATTTGTCTCCTCTGTTAAATCTGATTAAATCTGGATTCTCTTCTCTTGTGGTTATCTCGGGTCCATCTGTCCAGGGGAATGAGTTTCCGCAGGCCAGAATGGACTATAGTGACGACAGATGTCAGCCTTCTGGGCTGGGGCGCAGTCTGGAACTCCCTGAAGGCTCAGGGTTCGTGGACTCAGGAAGAAGCCCTCCTTCCGATAAACATTCTGGAACTAAGAGCGATATTCAATGCTCTTCAGGCTTGGCCTCAACTAGCTGCGGCCAGGTTCATCAGATTTCAGTCAGACAATATCACGACTGTAGCCTATATCAACCATCAGGCAGAACAAGGAGTCCCCTGGCGATGATGGAGGTTTCCAAGATAATTCTATGGGCAGAGGTTCATTCTTGCCATCTCTCAGCTATCCATATCCCAGGAGTAGAGAACTGGGAGGCGGATTTTCTAAGTCGGCAGACTTTTCATCCAGGGGAGTGGGAGCTCCATCCGGAGGTATTTGCCCAGCTGATTCAACTATGGGGCAAACCAGAACTGGATCTGATAGCATCTCGTCAGAACGCCAAGCTTCCTTGTTATGGGTCCAGGTCAAGGGATCCCCAGGCAGCGCTAATAGATGCTCTAGCAGTGCCCTGGTCCTTCAGCCTGGCTTATGTGTTTCCACCGTTTCCTCTCCTCCCTCGTCTGATTGCCAAGATCAAGCAGGAGAGAGCTTCAGTGATTTTGATAGCGTCTGCGTGGCCACGCAGGACTTGGTATGCGGATCTGGTGGACATGTCATCCTCTCCACCATGGACTCTGCAGCTAAGGCAGGACCTTCTAGTTTCTCCGAGTCGGTCATTGATACCTTGATTCAGACTCGAAAGCCTGTCACCAGGAAAATCTATCATAAGATATGGTGTAAATATCTTCATTGGTATGATTCCAAGGGTTACTAGTGGAGTAAGGTCAGAATTCCTAGGATACTATCTTTTCTCCAAGAAGGATTGGAAAAGGGATTATCGGCTAGTTCCTTAAAAGGACAGATTTCTGCTCTGTCTATTCTTTTGCACAAGTGCCTGGCTGATGTTCCAGACGTTCAGGCGTTTTGTAAAAGGCTTTGGTTAGAATCAGGCCTGTGTTTAAACCTGTTGCTCCGCCATGGAGTTTAAATTTAGTTCTTAAAGTTCTTTAAGGGGTTCGGTTTGAACCCTTGCATTCCATAGATATCAAGCTTTTATCCTGGAAAGTTCTGTTTTTAGTAGCTATCTCTTCAGCTCAAAGAGTTTCAGAGTTATTTGCCTTGCAGTGTGATTCCCCTTATCTGATCTTCCATGCAGATAAGGTAGTTTTGCGTACCAAACCAGGGTTTCTTCCTAAGGTAGTATCTAATAGGAATATCAATCAGGAAATTGTTGTTCCGTCACTGTGTCCTAATCCTTCTTCAAAGAAGGAACGTCTGTTACACAATCTTGACGTGGTTCGTGCTTTAAAGTTTTATTTACAAGCTACTAAAGATTTTCGTCAAACATCTGCATTGTTTGTTGTGTACTCTGGAAAGAGGAGAGGCCAAAAGGCTTCGGCAACTTCTCTTTCTTTTTGGCTGAGAAGCATAATCCGTTTAGCTTATGAGACTGCTGGCCAGCAGCCTCCTGAAAGAATTACAGCTCATTCTGCTAGAGCGGTAGCTTCCACATGGGCTTTTAAACATGAGGCCTCTGTTGAACAGATTTGTAAGGCGGCGACTTGGTCTTCGCTTCATACTTTTTCTAAATTCTACAAATTTGATACTTTTGCTTCCTCGGAGGCTATTTTTGGGAGAAAGGTCTTACAGGCAGTGGTGCCTTCCGTTTAAGTGCCTTCCTTGTCCCTCCCTTCATCCGTGTCCTAAAGCTTTGGTATTGGTATCCCACAAGTAATGGATGAACCCGTGGACTGGTTACACCACAAGAGAAAGAAATTTATCAGGTAAGCATAAATTTTGTTTTTGTCCCCTTTTCCTATAATTCCATTCTGAAATTGTGAGCTTTTCAATTCCTGTTAGAGATAGAAGTGCAGAATACTGTTATATTCTGCACAGCCATTGGCTGCACACTCTAGTGACCTATTTATAACTGTCTCTAATTGGCCACTGCAGAGAAGGTAACCTAAGTTACAACATGGCAGTTCCCATTGTGTTATAGACACTAAAACTTTCCACTTATTTTGTAAATATTCAAACAGCTAATGAAACTATAAAAATACATCTACATGTTATTCTCAGACTAATCTTTTCTTTGAATGCATCATTGTATCTAGCATTTATTTAGTGTTTAATGTTCCTTTAAAGAAACATGAAACCCCAAGTTTGTATTTCATGATTCAGATATTTGTAAACAACTTTCCAATTTACTACTATCGAGTTTTTTTTGTTCTCTTGGTATCCTATGACGAGAAGCATACCTAGGTAGACTTAAGAGCTGCACTGCACAACTGAGGGCTGTCTGCTAATTGGTGTCTACACATGCACCAGATGTGTTAAGATAGCTCCCTGTAGAAGTCAAATAAAAAAAATGGCATGCCTCACCTGAATCACAAAAGAAACATTTTGTATTTCATATCCCTTTAAAAGCATAAAGACTATGGATATGATTCATTCAAACCATCTGCAATATAAGAAAATCAGTAATTAGAATAAATTAGTAAATCAGTATTGTGTAATGGGGACTTTGTTCTCTCCTACTGGACCTACTGGACTGGACCTCTGCTAGCAGAACATATAATCAGATCACTGAACCTGTCTTTGATCTGTTCTCACACAAGCAGCAATTTTTACACTGATATATCTTTAATTGTATATTTTCTCCTACACAATTGATTCCAACTTGCCAGACTTGTTTTCACTGAGTCATAAACAAATGAATTTCATAATCACAAAGAACCTTATTCAAGACTGGTAGGTAATAGATGTCATCTGGAAAGTTTCTGCTGAGATGCCTACAAATCCTATATGTAGGCCTGGATTTATACTAAGGCAGAGTAGGCATGTGCCTACAGGTGTCCTCCATTGAGGGGCGCCTGTCTCTGCTTATTATAAATACTGGTCAGCCGGCAACCTTAATGAAGATCATGCCTGCAGTGAAATAACAGCACTGCACTTGTGATGTGGCCATCTTTGCTAAAGGAATAGTAAACCCAAATATTTTCTTTCATGATTAAGATAGAGCAGCAATTTTAAACAACTTTCTAATTTAATCCTATTATCAATTTTTCTTCGTTCTCTTGGTATCTTTATTTGAAAAAGCAGGAATGAAAGCTTTGGAGTCGGCCCATTTTAGGTTGAGACCCTGGGTTGCGCTGCTGATTGGATGGCTAAATCTAGTTACCAATTAGCAAACCCTATCCAGGGTACTGAACCAAAAATAAGCCGGCTCCAAAGCTTTCATTTCTGCTTTTTCAAATAAAGATACCAAGAGAACAAAGAAAAATGAATAGGATTAAATTAGAATGTTATCTTAGTTAAGGTTGCCGGCACAGAGGTGAACGGTGAGGGGGGGGGGGTGCTTAAGATGTAAATTTTGCCCTGCCTATATATACACCTCTGTCCTTCCAGGCAGCATTAGCTTAGTAGTTTTGTATTGCAAGGGTTTAGTTACTCTCTGCCAGGGGCTATGATGCTCCACCCCCAGCACATGAAGCCTTCCTGTGGCCATTCTCATCTGTCGGTTCCCCCCTCGGAGGCTGTGATCCTGCAGGGACAGCTCAGGATTCCACTTTAATGGGATTTGTCACTTTCTCTACTGCCCTACTGTATACATTGTGATGTCCACATTTATCCTTTTCTAAACAAACTTTAAAGTAAAAATTGTTAGGCGGCATCATCACCAGCCTTTAACATTACCTTGGTTTGGTTTGGTTTAAAGAGGGCAGTAAAGTCAAAATTATACTTTCATGATTCAGAAACAGAGTACAATCTTCCTTCCATTAGGCAAGGAGAGTCCACAACTTCATTCCTTACTGTTGGGAAATACAACACCTGGCCACCAGGAGGAGGCAAAGACACCCCAGTCAAAGGCTTAAATATCGCTCCCACTTCCCCTATCCCCCAGTCATTCTTTGACTTTCGTCACTACAGGAGGTAGCAGAGAAGTGTCATAAGATTTTGGATAGTCCTGTAAAATCGGTATGTTCCCTTCAAGAAAGGACTGGAGTTTTAAGTAATCATGTCAACCTCTCAGTTAGAGTATTGATGAAAGTTAGAGTCTGGAGATGCAGGGAAAGTTTTTCTGCGAACCCATCCAGACTGTGGACTAACAGCTCCTGAGCAATCAGTGTTAATGAGTTTCACTGCTTGCTGTTACACACTCAAGTCCATGTCAGAGCATCGCTGCAAGACTGTCACACTTGAGAGGCTGTGCCTGTTCCACAGCATGGATCCTGGAGGGTAAGACTGTTTTTTATATACATTTTTGCTATACAGGGTCATAGTGTAGCTCCTTTATGCCTCGATAGGATCAAGGGTTAATATCTCCTTCAGGGAGATTATTTGAACAGCTAGGGGTTATTTATAACTGCTTTAATGTGAGAGTTGTTGGGCTCATAGACTGTGTGCTTTTGGCTTGGAACAAACAGGTTTCACTTTCGTTTTTGAGTGTTGCGCAGCTCATAATAGCTTAGCGCCTTTTTCATGGCAGAGGGAGCCCTGTACTACGCACCACATTACTGGGTGCAGTCTTTTCATTTTCCTACAATCCTGGTGCGGAGATCACTCCTAAGGAGAGATTTTTTACTGTTACCTGTCTGGGTCTAGGATTATAAAGGTGCCGTTTTTTTAATAAAAACGTTTTTTGATTGTCCTTATGTGGATATATATACTTAGCTATGGAGGACTCTGATACTACGTTAGAAGGTTCCACTCCTTCTGTACTGATTAAGAATTCCTGTTTATATTGTGAGGAGACTGTAGTTTGACCGCCTGCTCAATTTTGTTTCATTTGCCTAAGCACTGTTCTAAAGTCTAAGGAGGTAGGCAAGCCTGCTAATACTCATAGCGCTATTAGCCCCTCTGAGACGTCTACCTCTCAGGAATCTGGGTCCCGAGAAATTACTACCCTTTCTACTCTATCCGCTCCACATGTAGTTCTCCGTGGCTCAACTAATCCTCCATCTGGAGGGGGCTTTTTTTCCTGCAGACTTTGCCGCGCAGTTACAATCGGCGGTGTCTGTGGCCCTGAGTGCCTTACTGACCTCTAGCAAACGTAAGATAAAGGTTAAACAGTTCTTCTGACCTAGAGTCATTTTAATATTTGTCGGATTTAGCTATTATGTCCCAGCTATCCGAGGATGAGTTAACCTCGGTAGCTTCAGAGGGGGTGAACTTTCTGAGTCAGAAACTTCAGTTTCTAAACCCCCTTCAGCAGAGGAACCCTCCTTTAAAGGAGATTATGTCTACGCTAGAGGTTCCAGAGGCTAAACTACCTGAGGGACCTAAGATCCCTAAATTAGACAGGGTTTATGAAGACAGGAAGGTCCCTCTGACTTTTCGTGTGCCAGTTAAAATGGCGAACATTATTTGGAATGAATGGGAAAGAATACTACTTTAAAAAAATGATTCCCGGGTCCCTGACTCTAAATTGGATTTTTGGGCTCCATCCCTAAGATGGATGGCGCTATTTCTACACTGGCTAAGTGTACTACTATCCCCCTGGAGGATAATTCTTCTTTTAGAGAGCCTATGGATAAGAATGAAAATGGGGAAAATATATTAAGGCTAGGCAGGAAAGGGATATACTACTAAAACAAAAAGTGCAAGAGGAAGATACCAATATGCACTTCAGGGCTTTTCATGGATGTTCAGCTAAATATTTATCAATGGTAGTTAGGAATAGGAAGAAAAAAAATTTATATACTGGCAGTTAAGGAGAGAGAGACAAGATTCACGGATAATACAGAAATTATGAGGGTTTTTCATGACTATATCAGAATTTATATGCTGAGAAAAAAAGTGATGCAGTAAATCAGGAAGAATTTTGGGCTAAAATTCAAACCCCGAAAATAACTCAGGAAAATTTAAATCTATTAAATGCCCCTATCTCATTGGAAGAAGTGACTGAGGCAATAAGAAAAGCGAAACTTAATAAAGCCGCAGGGCCAGATGGCTTCCCAGCAGAATATTTGAACATTTTAAGGGAGGATATTTCACCTATTTTACAAAATCTCTACAATAATTATTTCATTTCAAATAAGCCCATCTCAAATTATTTTTCTGCTGCGAATATATCTTTAATATATAAAAAAGGGAAAGACCCGGAAGACCCCGCCTCATATAGGCCCATATCAGTGTTAAATGCTGATTATAAAATATTAACCTCTATAATAGCTAGTAGGCTTGCTCATTGTCTCACCGATCTCATTCATCCAGATCAAACTGGCTTTGTGATAAATAGGAACTCTTCGAAAAATATTCGAAAGCTTGTTACATATGTGGATTATATATGGTCTACAAAAGGTACAGCGAATTCCCAATTAATGCAGGATCTAGCAATCCTTACACTTGATGCCGAAAAGGCGTTTGATTCGATTAATTGGGAATATTTATTTAGTTCAGTATCAAAATTTGGACTTCAAAACCAATTTCTGGGTTTTATACGTAATCTGTATAAGAATCCTATTTCCTATCTGCTGGTGAATGGCTCTCTTTCATCAAAAATTATAATGGGTAGAGGCACGAGACAGGGCTGCCCGCTATCGCCGCTATTGTTTAATTTAGCTGTAGAGCCTCTTGCAATATGGCTTAGGGATATAATATCAGGAATAAAGCTAGGTATGAGTAAGTTAAAAATATTACTGTATGCTGATGATTTATTGATTTTTCTTCAGAATACTACACAGTCAATTCCATTAATAGTAGACACTTTACAGTTTTTTGCATCATTTTCTGGGTATAATATCAATTGTAATAAGAGTGAAATTATGTGGTTAAATAAAACTAATACTAGTCTGCAACAGATCTCGTTTAGAACCACTGAAACCCTTAATTATTTAGGCATTAAACTCAGCGCCAATCCTAATAAGTGGTATACAGAAACATTTTGTCCTTTGATTCAAAAAATTATTGCGGATTTAAAGTTATGGGTATCTTTGCCCCTGTCAATTTCAGCCCGAGTAAATCTAATTAAAACTATTGTCTTCCCTAGACTATTATATTTACTCCAAAATCTACCTCTTTTTATTAAGACTTATGACCGACGGAGAATTAACTCTTCCTTTTCTAATTTTATATGGAAAGACAAGAAACCAAGAATAGCGTTAAAAAAGATGACGCAACCCTATAGAATTGCAGGTCTTGCCTTACCAGATATTCACCTCTATAATATTGCCTTTTTAGCTAAAATAGCAATTGAGTGGATTATAGATATAAATATGGTCTCATCAAATGATATTGAGAGGTTTTTTTTATACCCTTTTTCTTTGAAAGCGATTTTATATTGTCCTTTGAAAGTACTCCCGAGGAATGTAGATTGCTTAATATCCATTAAGAATATCATCATAGCTTGGTATAAATTGTGTTGCATACTAGATATGGATCCATATTATTCAGATTTTCTTCCTATAAGGGGTAATCCCAGTTTTACACCAGAAATTAATCAAGATATCTTTAGAAAATGGGCAGACAAAGGATTGAAGTATATTAGTCAGGTATTAACGAATGACTGATGTGTTGTCTCTTTCGAAATCCTAGTATCACAATTTGAATTATCTAGAACTAGTTTTTTTGGTTATTTGCAAGTTAGACATTTTATAGAAGATATAAGAAGGGATAGGAATCAATTTAAGGAATGGACGGAGATTAAAGTATATATACATCAATACATAGTAGGCTCTACATCTATCTCTTTGTTATATGATATTCTACTTGCTAAGCAAAGCCTTATTCCCTTGAATAAAATATATGATAATTGGAAATATAATTTTCCTAATTTAGAGTTATCAAGAATGAATACAAGTCTTTTGACTACAAGGAAGTTAGCTATACCTATGAGCTGGAAAGAATCCCATTATAAACTTATTAATAATTTTTATTTAACCCCAGCCCGATTGACGAAAATGTATCCAGCACAAATTGCTAACTGTCGCGTTGTAATTTTTCGAAAGCGGGCATATGTCATATGTTTTACCTCTGTCCTAAAATGAAGCAAGTGTGGGAGAAGTTAGTTTATTGGATAAATAAACTTTATAATTCAAATATATTTATAGACATGGAAACAGTTATTTTTTTAAAAAGGTATACATCGGACCTAGGATTACAAGTCTAAACTTTAAATACACTTATACTTCTGGTAAGACATTTGGTCGTAAAAAACTGGAAATCTACAGTTGCACCCTCATTGGCCAGGATAATTAAGGAAATTCAAAATCATATTGTATTTGAATCATTTCACATGAAGAATGTTAAGGAACATAAAATAAAAATATTTATATTAGGATGGTTACCTATAATTAAAACATATACATTACAGATTCAGAAACAAATTTTGTATCCTTTTTTAAGTTCTGAGACATTTGCAGAACTAGTTATGTTAGACATATTTCCAGTGAATTGGTATTCTTCGAGTAGAGAAGTTTAACTCCCCAAGTCACGAAGTACTAGTAAGATAGGGATTTTTTTGAAATATTAGGGATAGTAGTGTTCTTTTCTCTTGTTAAGTGTATCCAGTCCACGGATCATCCATTACTTGTGGGATATTCTCCTTCCCAACAGGAAGTTGCAAGAGGATCACCCACAGCAGAGCTGCTATATAGCTCCTCCCCTCACTGCCATATCCAGTCATTCTCTTGCAACACTCAACTAAGATGGAGGTCGTAAGAGGACTGTGGTGTTTTATACTTAGTTTATTTCTTCAATCAAAAGTTTGTTATTTTTAAATGGTACCGGAGTGTACTGTTTATCTCAGGCAGTATTTAGAAGAAGAATCTGCCTGCGTTTTCTATGATCTTAGCAGAAGTAACTAAGATCCTTTGCTGTTCTCACATATTCTGAGGAGTGAGGTAACTTCAGAGGGGGAATAGCGTGCAGGTTTTCCTGCAATAAGGTATGTGCAGTTAAAATATTTTTCTAGGGATGGAATTTGCTAGAAAATGCTGCTGATACCGAAGTAATGTAAGTAAAGCCTTAAATGCAGTCATAGCGACTGGTATCAGGCTTATTAATAGAGATACATACTCTTATAAAAGTGTATTTTAAAACGTTTGCTAGCATGTTTAATCGTTTTTTACATATGTTTGGTGATAAAACTTATTGGTGCCTAGTTTTTTCCACATGGCTGGCTTGAATTTTGCCTAGAAACAGATCCCTGAGGCTTCCCACTGTTGTAATATGAGTGGGAGGGGCCTATTTTGGCGTTTTTTTGCACAGCAAAAATTACAGACACATACATCCAGCTTCTTCCTGCATGATCCAGGACTTCTCTGAAGGGCTCAAAGGGCTTCAAAAGTCGTATTGAGGGAGGTAAAAAGCCACAGTAGAGCTGTGGCAGTTGTTGTGACTGTTTAAAAAACGTTTTTGTCATTTGTTATTACGTTTTTGGTATTAAGGGGTTAATCATCCATTTGCAAGTGGGTGCAATGCTCTGCTAACTTATTACATACACTGTAAAAATTTTGTTAGTGTAACTGCATTTTTTCACTGTTATTTCAAAATTTGGGAAAATTTGTGTTTCTTAAAGGCGCAGTAACGTTTTTTATATTGCTTGTAAACTTGTTTTAAAGTGTTTTCCAAGCTTGCTAGTCTCATTGCTAGTCTGTTTAAACATGTCTGACACAGAGGAACCTACTTGTTCATTATGTTTGAAAGCCATGGTGGAGCCCGATAGGAGAATGTGTACTAAATGTATTGATTTCACCTTAAACAGTAAAGATCAGTCTTTATCTATAAAAGAATTATCACCAGAGGGTTCTGTCGAGGGGGAAGTTATGCCGACTAACTCTCCCCACGTGTCAGACCCTTCGCCTCCCGCTCAGGGGACGCACGCTAATATGGCGCCAATTACATCAGGGACGCCCATAGCGATTACCTTGCAGGACATGGCTGCAATCATGAATAATACCCTGTCAGAGGTATTATCTAGATTGCCTGAATTAAGAGGCAAGCGCGATAACTCTGGGGTTAGGAGACATACAGAGCGCGCAAATGCTGTTAGAGCCATGTCTGATACTGCGTCACAATATGCAGAACATGAGGACGGAGAGCTTCAGTCTGTGGGTGACATCTCTGACTCGGGGAAACCTGATTCAGAGATTTCTAATTTTAAATTTAAGCTTGAGAACCTCTGTGTATTGCTTGGGGAGGTATTAGCTGCTCTGAATGACTGTAACACAGTTGCAATTCCAGAGAAATTGTGTAGGCTGGATAGATACTATGCGGTGCCGGTGTGTACTGACGTTTTTCCTATACCTAAAAGGCTTACAGAAATTATGAGCAAGGAGTGGGATAGACCCGGTGTGCCCTTTTCCCCACCTCCTATATTTAGAAAAATGTTTCCAATAGACGCCACTACGCAGGAATTATGGCAGACGGTCCCTAAGGTGGAGGGAGCAGTTTCTACTTTAGCAAAGTGTACCACTATCCCGGTTGAGGACAGTTGTGCTTTTTCAGATCCAATGGATAAAAATTTGGAGGGTTACCTTAAGAAAATGTTTATTTAACAAGGTTTTATTTTACAGCCCCTTGCATGCATTGCGCCTGTCACTGCTGCGGCATTCTGGTTTGAGGCCCTGGAAGAGACCATCCAGACAGCTCCATTGAATGAAATTATTGACAAGCTTAGAACGCTTAAGCTAGCTAACTCATTTGTTTCTGATGCCATTGTTCATTTGACTAAACTAACGGCTAAGAATTCCGGATTTGCCATCCAGGCGCATAGGGCGCTATGGCTTAAATCCTGGTCAGCTGACGTGACTTCAAAGTCTAAATTACTCAACATTCCTTTCAAGGGGCAGACCTTATTCGGGCCTGGCTTGAAGGAAATTATTGCTGACATTACTGGAGGCAAGGGTCATACCCTTCCTCAGGACAGGGCCAAATCAAAGGCCAAACAGTCTAATTTTCGTGCCTTTCGAAATTTCAAGGCAGGAGCAGCATCAACTTCCTCCACTTCAAAACAAGAGGGAACTGTTGCTCATTCCAGACAGGCCTGGAAACCTAACCAGTCCTGGAACAAGGGCAAGCAGGCCAGAAAGCCTGCTGCTGCCCCCAAGACAGCATGAAGGAACGGCCCCCTATCCGGAAACTGATCTAGTGGGGGGCAGACTTTCTCTCTTCGCCCAGGCGTGGGCAAGAGATGTTCAGGATCCCTGGGCGTTGGAGATCATATCTCAGGGATATCTTCTGGACTTCAAAGCTTCTCCTCCACAAGAGAGATTTTATCTTTCAAGGTTATCAGCAAACCAGATAAAGAAAGAGGCATTCCTAAGCTGTGTGCAAGACCTCCTAGTAATGGGAGTGATCCATCCAGTTCCGCGGACGGAACAGGGACAGGGATTTTATTCAAATCTGTTTGTGGTTCCCAAGAAAGAGGGAACCTTCAGACCAATCTTGGATCTAAAGATCTTAAACAAATTCCTCAGAGTTCCATCATTCAAAATGGAAACTATTCGTACCATCCTACCCATGATCCAAGAGGGTCAGTACATGACCACAGTGGACTTCAAGGATGCCTACCTTCACATACCGATTCACAAAGATCATCATCGGTTCCTAAGGTTTGCCTTTCTAGACAGGCATTACCAATTTGTAGCTCTTCCCTTCGGGTTGGCCACTGCCCCGAGAATTTTTACAAAGGTTCTGGGCTCACTTCTGGCGGTTCTAAGACCGCGAGGCATAGCGGTGGCTCCGTATCTAGACGACATCCTGATACAGGCGTCAAGCTTTCAAATTGCCAAGTCTCATACAGAGATAGTTCTGGCATTTCTGAGGTCGCATGGGTGGAAAGTGAACGTGGAAAAGAGTTCTCTATCACCACTCACAAGAGTCTCCTTCCTAGGGACTCTTATAGATTCTGTAGAGATGAAAATTTACCTGACGGAGTCCAGGTTATCAAAACTTCTAAATGCTTGCCGTGTCCTTCATTCCATTCCACGCCCGTCAGTGGCTCAGTGCATGGAAGTAATCGGCTTAATGGTAGCGGCAATGGACATAGTGCCATTTGCGCGCCTGCATCTCAGACCGCTGCAATTATGCATGCTAAGTCAGTGGAATGGGGATTACTCAGATTTGTCCCCTCTACTAAATCTGGATCAAGAGACCAGAGATTCTCTTCTCTGGTGGCTTTCTCGGGTCCATCTGTCCAAGGGTATGACCTTTCGCAGGCCAGATTGGACGATTGTAACAACAGATGCCAGCCTTCTAGGTTGGGGCGCAGTCTGGAACTCCCTGAAGGCTCAGGGATCGTGGACTCAGGAGGAGAAACTCCTCCCAATAAATATTCTGGAGTTAAGAGCAATATTCAATGCTCTTCTAGCTTGGCCTCAGTTAGCAACACTGAGGTTCATCAGATTTCAGTCGGACAACATCACGACTGTGGCTTACATCAACCATCAAGGGGGAACCAGGAGTTCCCTAGCGATGTTAGAAGTCTCAAAGATAATTCGCTGGGCAGAGTCTCACTCTTGCCACCTGTCAGCGATCCACATCCCAGGCGTAGAGAACTGGGAGGCGGATTTTCTAAGTCGTCAGACTTTTCATCTGGGGGAGTGGGAACTCCATCCGGAGGTGTTTGCTCAACTGGTCCATCGTTGGGGCAAACCAGAACTGGATCTCATGGCGTCTCGCCAGAACGCCAAGCTTCCTTGTTACGGATCCAGGTCCAGGGACCCGGGAGCAACGCTGATAGATGCTCTAGCAGCTCCTTGGTTCTTCAACCTGGCCTATGTGTTTCCACCGTTTCCTCTGCTCCCTCGACTGATTGCCAAAATCTAACAGGAGAGAGCATCGGTGATTCTGATAGCGCCTGCGTGGCCACGCAGGACCTGGTATGCAGACCTAGTGGACATGTCATCTCTTCCACCATGGACTCTGCCTCTGAGGCAGGACCTTCTAATACAAGGTCCTTTCAATCATCCAAATATAATTTCTCTGAGACTGACTGCATGGAGATTGAACGCTTGATTCTATCAAGGCGTGGCTTCTCCGAGTCAGTCATTGATACCTTAATATAGGCTCGGAAGCCTGTCACCAGGAAAATCTACCATAAGATATGGCGTAAATATCTTTATTGGTGTGAATCCAAGAGTTACTCATGGAGTAAGGTTAGGATTCCTAGGATATTGTCCTTTCTCCAAGAGGGTTTGGACAAAGGCTTATCAGCTAGTTCTTTAAAAGGACAGATCTCTGCTCTGTCTATTCTTTTGCACAAGCGTCTGGCAGAAGTTCCAGACGTCCAGGCATTTTGTCAGGCATTGGTTAGGATTAAGCCTGTGTTTAAAACTGTTGCTCCCCCGTGGAGCTTAAACTTGGTCCTTAAAGTTCTTCAGGGAGTTCCGTTTGAAGCCCTTCATTCCATTGATATTAAACTTTTATCTTGGAAAGTTCTGTTTTTGATGGCTATTTCCTCGGCTCGAAGAGTCTCTGAGTTATCTGCCTTACATTGTGATTCTCCTTATCTGATTTTTCATTCAGACAAGGTAGTTCTGCGTACCAAACCTGGGTTTTTACCTAAGGTGGTTTCTAACAGGAATATCAATCAAGAGATTGTTGTTCCATCATTGTGTCCTAATCCTTCTTCAAAGAAGGAACGTCTTTTGCATAATCTGGACGTAGTCCGTGCATTGAAGTTTTACTTACAGGCTACTAAAGATTTTCGTCAAACATCTGCCCTGTTTGTCGTTTACTCTGGACAGAGGAGAGGTCAAAAAGCTTCGGCAACCTCTCTCTCCTTTTGGCTTCGGAGCATAATACGCTTAGCCTATGAGACTGCTGGACAGCAGCCCCCTGAAAGGATTACAGCTTATTCTACTAGAGCTGTGGCTTCCACCTGGGCCTTTAAAAATGAGGCCTCTGTTGAACAGATTTGCAAGGCTGCGACTTGGTCTTCGCTTCACACCTTTTCAAAATTTTACAAATTTGACACTTTTGCTTCTTCGGAGGCTGTTTTTGGGAGAAAGGTTCTACAGGCAGTGGTTCCTTCCGTTTAAGTTCCTGCCTTGTCCCTCACATCATCCGTGTACTTTAGCTTTGGTATTGGTATCCCACAAGTAATGGATGATCCGTGGACTGGATACACTTAACAAGAGAAAACATAATTTATGCTTACCTGATAAATTTATTTCTCTTGTAGTGTATCCAGTCCACGGCCCGCCCTGTCCTTTTAAGGCAGGTCTAAATTTTAATTAAACTACAGTCACCACTGCATCCTATGGTTTCTCCTTTCTCATCTTGTTTCGGTCGAATGACTGGATATGGCAGTGAGGGGAGGAGCTATATAGCAGCTCTGCTGTGGGTGATCCTCTTGCAACTTCCTGTTGGGAAGGAGAATATCCCACAAGTAATGGATGATCCGTGGACTGGATACACTACAAGAGAAATAAATTTATCAGGTAAGCATAAATTATGTTTTTCTGGAGACTCTTGGCGAGATGAGTTTTATTTCAGTTAAGATCGCAAGAGCGGATAGATTTGGACGAGGGGATGAAGGGGGGGTTGTTGTTTTTTTTTTTTTCTCTTGTTTCTCTTCTTGCTTTTTCTTTTCCTTTTTTTTTTTTTTTTTTTTTTTCTTTTTCCTTTTTGTGTCGATTTTGTTTTATATAAATGAAAATTTGAGGAACACATTTGGGTTAACAGAAAAAGAAAATATAGGAAAAATGTGAGACAAATTTGAAAACAAAATGATGTTTAATTTTCTGTGGATGTTTATGTTGTGTCCTAATGGAAAACAAAAGGCAATGTATGCCTTAAAATGACCAAGTCTCTGAACCATGATTGTACTATCATAAATGTGTCTCATTCAATAAAGAAATATTTAAAAAAAAAAAAAAAGATAGAGCAGCAATTTTAAACAACTTTCTAATTTAATCCTATTATCAATTTTTCTTCGTTCTCTTGGTATCTTTATTTGAAAAAGCAGGAATGAAAGCTTTGGAGCCGGCCCATTTTAGGTTGAGACCCTGGGTTGCGCTGCTGATTGGATGGCTAAATCTAGTTACCAATTAGCAAACCCTATCCAGGGTACTGAACCAAAAAATAAGCCGGCTCCAAAGCTTTCATTTCTGCTTTTTCAAATAAAGATACCAAGAGAACAAAGAAAAATGAATAGGATTAAATTAGAATGTTATCTTAGTTAAGGTTGCCGGCACAGAGGTGAACGGTGAGGGGGGGGGGTGCTTAAGATGTAAATTTTGCCCTGCCTATATATACACCTCTGTCCTTCCAGGCAGCATTAGCTTAGTAGTTTTGTATTGCAAGGGTTTAGTTACTCTCTGCCAGGGGCTATGATGCTCCACCCACAGCACATGAAGCCTTCCTGTGGCCATTCTCATCTGTCGGTTCCCCCCTCGGAGGCTGTGATCCTGCAGGGACAGCTCAGGGCAGAGGATTCCACTTTAATGGGATTTGTCACTTTCTCTACTGCCCTACTGTATACATTGTGATGTCCACATTTATCCTTTTCTAAACAAACTTTAAAGTAAAAATTGTTAGGCGGCATCATCACCAGCCTTTAACATTACCTTGGTTTGGTTTGGTTTAAAGAGGGCAGTAAAGTCAAAATTATACTTTCATGATTCAGAAACAGAGTACAATCTTCCTTCCATTAGGCAAGGAGAGTCCACAACTTCATTCTTTACTGTTGGGAAATACAACACCTGGCCACCAGGAGGAGGCAAAGACACCCCAGTCAAAGGCTTAAATATCGCTCCCACTTCCCCTATCCCCCAGTCATTCTTTGACTTTTGTCACTACAGGAGGTAGCAGAGAAGTGTCATAAGATTTTGGATAGTCCTGTAAAATCGGTATGTTCCCTTCAAGAAAGGACTGGAGTTTTAAGTAATCATGTCAACCTCTCAGTTAGAGTATTGATGAAAGTTAGAGTCTGGAGATGCAGGGAAAGTTTTTCTGCGAACCCATCCAGACTGTCGCCTAACAGCTCCTGAGCAATCAGTGTTAATAAGTTTCACTGCTTGCTGTTACACACTCAAGTCCATGTCAGAGCATCGCTGCAAGACTGTCACACTTGAGAGGCTGTGCCTGTTCCACAGCATGGATCCTGGAGGGTAAGACCGTTTTTTATATACATTTTTGCTATACAGGGTCATAGTGTGGCTCCTTTATGCCTCGATAGGATCAAGGGTTAATATCTCCTTCAGGGAGATTATTTGAACAGCTAGGGGTTATTTATAACTGCTTTAATGTGAGAGTTGTTGGGCTCATAGACTGTGTGCTTTTGGCTTGGAACAAACAGGTTTCACTTTCGTTTTTGAGTGTTGCGCAGCTCATAATAGCTTAGCGCCTTTTTCATGGCAGAGGGAGTCCTGTACTACGCACCACATGACTGGGTGCAGTCTTTTCATTTTCCTACAATCCTGGTGCGGAGATCACTCCTAAGGAGAGATTTTTTAAAGTTAGCTGTCTGGGTCTAGGATTATAAAGGTGCCGTTTTTTTAATAAAAACGTTTTTTGTTTGTCCTTATGTGGATATATATACTTAGCTATGGAGGACTCTGATACTACG
This sequence comes from Bombina bombina, assembly GCF_027579735.1. Classification (NCBI taxonomy): domain Eukaryota; kingdom Metazoa; phylum Chordata; class Amphibia; order Anura; family Bombinatoridae; genus Bombina; species Bombina bombina. The sequence goes on from NC_069505.1 coordinate 210,031,165, forward strand.
TTAGAAGGTTCCACTCCTTCTGTACTGATTAAGAATTCCTGTTTATATTGTGAGGAGACTGTAGTTTGACCGCCTGCTCAATTTTGTTTCATTTGCCTAAGCACTGTTCTAAAGTCTAAGGAGGTAGGCAAGCCTGCTAATACTCATAGCGCTATTAGCCCCTCTGAGACGTCTACCTCTCAGGAATCTGGGTCCCGAGAAATTACTACCCTTTCTACTCTATCCGCTCCACATGTAGTTCTCCGTGGCTCAACTAATCCTCCATCTGGAGGGGGCTTTTTTTCCTGCAGACTTTGCCGCGCAGTTACAATCGGCGGTGTCTGTGGCCCTGAGTGCCTTACTGACCTCTAGCAAACGTAAGATAAAGGTTAAACAGTTCTTCTGACCTAGAGTCATTTTAATATTTGTCGGATTTAGCTATTATGTCCCAGCTATCCGAGGATGAGTTAACCTCGGTAGCTTCAGAGGGGGTGAACTTTCTGAGTCAGAAACTTCAGTTTCTAAACCCCCTTCAGCAGAGGAACCCTCCTTTAAAGGAGATTCTGTCTACGCTAGAGGTTCCAGAGGCTAAACTACCTGAGGGACCTAAGATCCCTAAATTAGACAGGGTTTATGAAGACAGGAAGGTCCCTCTGACTTTTCGTGTGCCAGTTAAAATGGCGAACATTATTTGGAATGAATGGGAAAGAATACTACTTTAAAAAAATGATTCCCGGGTCCCTGACTCTAAATTGGATTTTTGGGGCTCCATCCCTAAGATGGATGGCGCTATTTCTACACTGGCTAAGTGTACTACTATCCCCCTGGAGGATAGTTCTTCTTTTAGAGAGCCTATGGATAAGAAAATGGAATCTTTTCTGAGGAAGATGTTTCAACATACAGGGTTTTTATTTCAACCGGCAGAAGCTGTAGCCATGGTTGCTGGAGCAGCAACCTACTGGTGCGACTCTCTGTCTGAGCTCATCGAGGTGGAAACTCCCCTCGAGGATATTCAGGAGAGAATTAAAGCTCTGAGAATTGCTAACTCCTTCATCTGTGACGCAAATACACAGATTATTTGCCTAAATACAAAGGCTTCTGGCTTTGCGGTCCTAGCCTGCCGGGCTCTCTTGTTGAAGTCTTGGTCTGTGGATATGACTTCTCAATCCAGACTCCTTTCTCTTCCTTTCAAGGGGAATATTTTATTTGGTCCAGAGCTGGACTCCATTATTTCTACGGTTACCGGAGGGAAGGGTGCCTTCCTACCGCAGGAAAAGAAGAATAGGCCTAAGGGACGGCAATAGTCTAATTTTGGTTCCTTTCATTCTGACAAATCATGACGACCGCATTCCTCATTCAAGTCCGAGCAGCCCAAGAGTACTTGGAAGCCGGCTCAGTCCTGGAATAAGTCTTAACAGACTAAAAAGCCCGCCGAGAACAAATCATCATGAAGGGGCGGCCCCTGATCCAGATTGAGTAGGGGGCAGACTGTCTCTCTTATCAGACGCTTGGTTCCAGGATCCTTGGGTTCTGGAGGTTGTATCTCAGGGATACCGGATAGGATTCAAATCTCATCCACCCAGGGGCAGATTCCTACTCTCCATACTGTCTACAAGACCAGAGAAGAGGACTGCCTTTAAAGGTTGCATACAGGATCTCTCCTCTCTAGGAGTAATTGTCCCTGTACCTACAGCAGAAAGAGGTTTGGGGTTGTATTCAAACCTTTTTGTGGTTCCAAAAAAGGAGGGAACTTTTCGTCCAATTCTGGACTTAAAGTTCCTAAACAAGTTTCTGAGTGTTCCCTCTTTCAAGATTGAGACAATGTGGTCAATCCTTCCTCTGGTTCAGGAAGGACAGTTTATGACCACTATAGACCTGAAGGATGCACACCTTCACTTTCCAAAACACAGGGAGCATTTTTAGTTCTTGAGGTTTGCCTTTCTGCACCAGCACTTCCAGTTCATAGCTCTTCTGTTTTGCCTAGCTACTGCTCCAAGGATATTTACGAAGGTTCAGGGGGCTCTTCTAGCCATTGCCAGAACACGAGGTATTGCAGTAGCGCCTTACCTGGACAATATTTTGGTACAGGCACCAACCATCTTTTTGTTTAGCGGAAGAACACTCAGTCTTCTTTGATCACATGGATGGAGGAATTTCCTGGGGACAATAATAGACTCCATATCCATGAGATATTTCTCACAGATGAGACGTTGCAAGCTAACTACTGCATGTCTTGTCCTCCAGACCTCCTTTAGACCCTCAGTGGCCCAGTGTATGGAGGCGATTGGACTCATGGTGTCCTGTATGGACATCATTCCCTTTGCCAGATTCCATCTCAGCCCCTTACAACTGTGCATGCTGAGACAATGGAACGGCGACCATTGAGATCTGTCTCAACAGATTGTGCTGGACAAGCTGTCGAGAGACTCGCTCTCTTGGTGGCTCTGTCCAGATCATCTGTCCCAAGTCACAGGTCTCTTGAGACCGTCCTGGGATATTGTGACTACGGACGCAAGCCTTTTTGGGTGGGGAGCCATTTGTGTTGCCAAGAAGGCACAAGGACTGTGGACTCAGGAGGAGTCCTCCCTTTCCGATCAATATATTGGAACTTTGGCAATCTTCAATGCCTTGAAGGCTTTGTCCCTTCTGGGTTTGTCTCAGTTTATCAGATTCCAATAAGACAATACAACCTTGGTTGCCTACATCAACCATCAGGGGGGGGGGGGGACGAAAAGTCCCTTGGCGATGAGAGAAGTATCTCAGACACTAGAGTGGGCGGAGACTCCCAGATGTACGCTGTCAGTTATCCACATTCCAGGTGTGGACAACTGGGAAGCGGACTTCCTCAGCAGGCAATCCTTTCACCCAGGGGAATGGTCTCTCCACCCGAGGTGTTTGCAGAGATATGCAGCGAGTGGGGGATGCCGGAGATAGATCTCATGGCATCCAACTTCAATACCAAGCTACCCAGGTACAAGTCGAGGTTGAGGGATCTTCAGGCGGAACTGATAGATGCCCTATTAGTACCATGGCGATTCAAACTATCTTTTTCCTCCATTATCGCTTCTACCTCGTGTGGTGGGCTTGCATTAAGCAGGAGCAAGCATCAGTGATTCTGATTGCTCCATTGTGGCCGCGAAGGACGTGGTTTTCAGATCTGGTTGTGATGTCCTCATTTCCTCAGTGGAGGTTACCTTGTCACAGAGATCTGCTGATACAGGGTCCCTTCGTACATCAAAATCTAGATTCTCTGAGCCAAGAGAGGGTTTTCTGAGAGTGTTATCAACACTCTGATTCAAGCTCGTAAGCCAGTTACTCATCGTATCTACCATAAAGTGTGGAGGACTTACTTGTACTGGTGTGAAGAGCGTGGCTTTTCCTGGCATAAGGTTAAGGTTGCCAGAATTTTATCTTTTCTCCAGGATGGACTGGAGAAGGGTCTATCTGCTAGTTCCCTGAAGGGACTGATATAGGCCCTGTCGGTGTTACTGCACAAGAGATTGGCTGAGCTTCCAGATGTGCAGTCCATTGTTAATGCTCTGACTAGGATCAGACCTGTGTTTAGATCTGCGACTCCTCCTTGGAGCCTCAACCTTGTTCTTCGTGTTTTGCAGCAGGCTCCGTTCGAGTCTATGCATACTGTTGAATTGAAAGGTTCTTTTTTTGTTGGCTATTGTCTCTGCGTGCAGAGTTTCTGAGATTTCTGCTTTGCAATGTGACCCCCCTTATCTTGTTTTCCATGCTAAGGTGGTTTTACGTACTAAATTAGGGTTCCTCCCTAAGGTGGTGTTGGATCATAATATTAATCAAGAAATTGTTGTTTCTTCTTTGTGTCCTAATCCTTCTTCAGCGAAGGAACGCTTGCTTCATAATCTAGATGTGGTTCGTGCCTTGAAGTTCTATCTTCAGGCTACTAAGGAATTCAGACAATCTTTCTCTTTGTTTGTCATCTATACGGGGAAGCGTAAGGGGCAGAAGGCTACTACGACTTCCCTATCTTTCTGGTAGCTTATGACACAGCTGGATGACAGCCTCCTGAGAGGATAACGGCTCATTCCACTAGAGCAGTGGCTTCCTCCTGGGATTTTAAGAATGAAGTCTCTATGGATCAGATTTGTAAGGTGACTACCTGGTCTTCCTTACACACTTTTTCTAAATTTTAGAAGTTTGATGTGTTTGATTCGACTGAAGCAGCTTTCGGGAAAAAAATGTTTTGCAGGCTGTGGTGCCCTCAGAATAGGGTCCGCCTCTTTTTTGTTCCCTCCTGTTATTCCTTTAGTGTCTTCTGGAGCTTGGTTATAGTTTTACCAACAGTAAGGAATGAAGTTGTGGACTCCCCCTGTCTTATGGAAGGAAAACTTAATTTATGCTTTACCAGATAAATTCCTTTCCTTCCTGGCAGGGAGAGTCCACGACCCCGTTCGTAATTTATTTTTGTTGGGCAGCTCCCTTTTTTATATTATTTCTTCTGGCACCTTTTATACCCTGATGTTTCTCCTACTTTTCCTTGTTTCCTCAACAGAATGACTAGGGGATAGGGGAAGTGGGAGGGATATTTAAGCCTTTGGCTGGGGTGTCTTTGCCTTCATTCTGGGGCCAGGTGTTGTATTTCCCAACAGTAATGAATTAAGTTGTGGACTCTCCCTGCCAGGAAGGAAAGGAATTTATCTGGTAAGCATAAATTGTTTTTTAAATAAAATTCCAATTTACTTCTATTATCAAATTAGTTTTGTCCTCTTCATAAACTTTGTTGAAGAGTGTACCTGGATAGGCACCTAGGAGCTCAAGAGCGTTCACCTGTCTTTAACATTCCATAGCAACAGTGTTTGCAACAATGTATAACATTGCTACAAACATTGTTGTAAAAACTGCTGCCATAGAGTGATAGACACATGCACACTCCTGAGCTCCTATGAGCTAAGATATCAAGAGAACAAAACATATATGATAATAGAGCACACAATTGTAAACAAAAGTCTGAAAATTCTAGTTTTCTCAAAAACTTGTCACAATATACTCCAATAACATAAAGCTGTGGAATTGATCAACTATAAAGATAAAACTAAGACAAATCCACAGTGAATGACTAATTTAAACAGTAAGACCCACTACTCACCCAGATGAATGCTCATTGCACAAAGCACATATCTAGAATATCAAGGGGAAAATGAGAGGGAGCTGCCATGAATAAATATGTAGGTTTTGGAGCTGTCATGAATAGATATGTAGGTTTTGGAGCTGTCACAAATAGATATGTAGGTTTTGGAGCTGCCATGAATGGATATGTAGGTTTTGGAGCTGCCATGAATGGATATGTAGGTTTTGGAGCTGCCATGAATAGATATGTAGGTTTTGGAGCTGCCATGAATGGATATGTAGGTTTTGGAGCTGCCGTGAATGGATATGTAGGCTTTGGGGCTGCCATGAATGGATATGTAGGTTTTGGAGCTGCCATGAATGGATATGTAGGTTTTGGAGCTGCCATGAATAGATATGTAGGTTTTGGAGCTGCCATGAATGGATATGTAGGTTTTGGAGCTGCCGTGAATGGATATGTAGGCTTTGGGGCTGCCATGAATGGATATGTAGGCTTTGGGGCTGCCATGAATAGATATATAGGTTTTGAAGCTGTCATGAATAGATATGATGTAGGGTTTGGAGCTGTCATGAATAGATATGTAGGGTTTGGAGCTGCTATGAATAGATATGTAGGGTTTGGAGCTGCTATGAAAAGATATGTCGGTTTTGGAGCTGTCATAAATAGATATGTAGGTTTTGGAGCTGTCATGATTAAATATGTAGGTTTTGGAGCTGTCATGATTAAATATGTAGGTTTTGGAGCTGCTATGAATAGATATGTAGGGTTTGGGGCTGCCATGAATGGATATGTAGGTTTTGAAGCTGTCATGAATAGATATGATGTAGGGTTTGGAGCTGTCATGAATAGATATGTAGGGTTTGGAGCTGCTATGAATAGATATGTAGGGTTTGGAGCTGCTATGAAAAGATATGTCTGTTTTGGAGCTGTCATAAATAGATATATAGGTTTTGGAGCTGTCATGATTAAATATGTAGGTTTTGGAGCTGTCATGATTAAATATGTAGGTTTTGGAGCTGCTATGAATAGATATGTAGGGTTTGAAACTCATGAATAGATATGTAGGTTTTGGAGCTGCCATGAATAGATATGTAGGTTTTGGAGCTGCCATGAATAGATATGTAGGTTTTGGAGCTGCCATGAATAAATATGTAGGTTTTGGAGCTATTTCAAGAAAAAGGTATTTTACTAAATGAATGTCTCTTCAAGCTTTTGCAGCAGATTAGGGGGTCTATTTTTTAAGCAGCGGATGCTGCATCAATGCTCCATTGTTTCAGGTCCGCCTTTTAGGTGGCAGATTGAAATCAACCCGATCCGATCGGGATGATTGATGCCCCCTGGTAGCGGCCGATTGGCCACCAGTGAGCAGGGGACGGCATTGCACAAACATGATTCACTACAGCAAATCATGTCTGCTCGACTATCAATCATCTCGATTGTATCGCATTGGGATTATTTCAGTCTTATGAGGAGCAGCGGTCTTATGAGTGCATGAAATCAAAAAAAAAATTTTCATGGTTCGGATAGAGAATTCAATTTTAAACAACTTTTAAATTTACTTCTATTATTTAATTTTCTTCCTTCTCTTGTTATCCTTTGCTGAAAGGCTTATCTAGGCAAGCTCAGAAGCAGCTAATAACCTAGGTTCTAGCTGCTGATTGGTGGCTGGCTGCATATGTATACTGATTGTGATTGGCTCACCCATTTGTTCAGTTAGAAACCAATAGTGCACTGCTGATCCTTCAAGAAATAATACCAAGAGAATGAAACAAATGAGATAATAGAAGTAAATTAGAAAGCGGTTTAAAATGTTATTCTCTATTTGAATCATGAAAGAGAAAATTTGAGTTTCATGAAACATCCTTTTATTACGCAGCATCTGCTGCTTAATAAATCGACTCCTATAATTTGTTTCTGTGGGTTATTTAAATGTTAGATACACAAAGTAATGTTTTTAGACCCATTCAGACCAAAGAAAACCTGATTTTAAGAAACGGTGATGGTCAGGTTATAATTACTGGCCACTTCCTTGTTTCCCTCATCATCTGTCTCCAGGATCAATCCACTAGCAAACCATGAAAGAGAATATGCTTTTTATAAAACAGAAATACTATTGTTGGTTCAGTACCAAAGCAGAGCGGCCTGTTGTTATAGGTGAGATGACCATAACTGTACCTAAGTCAGTAGTGCTAGTTCTGTACAGAACCTGTTAAAAATAATAAGGTCATTTAGCATCATCTGTCTATGGAAGGAAGAATAGGTATCTGCTTTGCACAGCTGCTAAACTGATATTCTCTGATTCTGAATTGCAATTATTCTAACACTCAACCTCAAATCTGTGTGTCGAAGAAACACTTTATTGATATACAAAATCCCAGGAACAAGTCTGCAATTACACATTTTCTTTATTAAACATCTTCATTAATTAACATTAATCAAGTGTGGATTTCATAACCATAATAAGCAAGTAAAGATCTTAAGCGTTTTGCTCTACATGGAATCACAAGATAAAATACCAAGCAGCCCCCTCCCTATATGTAAAGGGATAGTAAACACCAAAAATGTTATTTACCACACAACAAATACAGTGGCACCACAATGGCAATCTTTTCTATAATACAGTTAGCTGACGCAATATATAAATATTGTGTCTTTAACCCCTTAATGACCGGAACATTTTTCAATTTTCTTACCCTTAATGACAATGGCTATTTTTACATTTCTGTGGTGTTTGTGTTCAGCTGTAATTTTCCTCTTACTCATTTACTGTACCCACACATATTATATACCGTTTTTCTCGCCATTAAATGGACTTTCTAAATATACCATTATTTTCATTATATCTTATAATTTACTATAAAAAAAATTATAAAATATGAGGAAAAAATGGAAAAAACACACTTTTTCTAACTTTGACCCCCATAATCTGTTACATCTACAACCACTAAAAAACACCCATGCTAAATAGTTTCTAAATTTTGTCCTGAGTTTAGAAATACCCAATGTTTACATGTTCTTTGCTTTTTTTTGTAAGTTATAGGGCCATAAATACAAGTAGCACTTTGCTATTTCTAAACCACTTTTTTTTCAAAATTAGCGCTAGTTACATTGGAACACTGATATCTGTCAGGAATACCTGAATATCCATTGACATGTATATATTTTTTTTAGAAGACATCCCAAAGTATTGATCTAGGCCCATTTTGGTATATTTCATGCCACCGTTTCACCGCCAAATGCGATCAAATTAAAAAAAATGTTCACTTTTTCACACATTTTGTCACAAACTTTAGGTTTCCCACTGAAATTATTTACAAACAGCTTCTGCAATTATGGCACAAATGGTTGTAAATGCTTCTCTGGGATCGCCTTTGTTCAGAAATAGCAGACTTATATGGTTTTGGGGTTGTTTTTTGGTAATTAGAAGGCCGCTAAATGCCGCTGCGCACCACACGTGTTTTATGCCCAGCAGTGAAGGGGTTAATTAGGGAGCATGTAGGGAGCTTCTAGGGTTAATTTTAGCTTTAGTTTAGTGTAGTAGACAACTCCAAGTATTGATCTAGGCCAATTTTGGTATATTTCATGCCACCATTTCACCGCCAAATGCGAGCAAATAAAAAAAGCCTTTAAATTTTTCACAATTTTAGGTTTCTCACTGAAATTATTTACAAACAGTTTGTGCAATTATGGCACACATGGTTGTAAATGCTTCTCTGGGATCCCCTTTGTTCAGAAATAGCAGACATATATGGCTTTGGCGTTGCTTTTTGTTAATTAGAAGGCCGCTAAATGCTGCTGCGCACAACACGTGAATTATGCCCAGCAGTGAAGGAGTTAATTAGATAGCTTGTAGGGCGCTGGCAGGGTTAATTTTAGCTTTAGTGTAGAGATCAGCTCCCAAACAGCTCTCTTCCCTCCCCCACCCCACAATTGTCCCCGCCATCTTAAGTACTGGCAGAAAGTCTGCCAGTACTAAATAAAAGGAGTTTTTTTTATTTTATTTTTTAAAAAAATGTATTTTGCTGTAATGGAGCCCTGCCTTAGCCCCCAACCTCCCTGATCCCCCACCAAACAGCTCTATAACCCTCCCTGCTACTTAATTGCTGCCATCTTGGGTACTGGCAGCTGTCTGCCAGTACCCAATTTGCCCCCAAAAATATTTATAAACTTTTGCCCCCAAAAATATTTATAAACTTTTCTGTAGTGTAGCAGCCCCCCCTCAATACCCCCAACCCCCCCCCAGATCCTTTTATATATATATATATATATTTTAATGTTAATGTTTTGAACTTTTTTTTTTTTTCATTGGTGTCAGTGGCTAATATGCGCGCGCGCCCCCACGTGCACGCGCGCGCGCACCCGCACGCTGCCGCCTCCTTGCTTCCCTTCCCCCCGGAACACAGCACCATTGTTACCGGTGCAGAGAGGGCCACAGAGTGGCTCTCTCTGCATCGGAGGCTTGTTAAAAGGTATTGCAGGATGCCTCCATATCGAGGCATCACTGCAATACCCTGAGAGCTGCTGGAAGCGATTGCGATTGCTTCCAGCACTCTCTTAAACAACTGACGTACCAGGTACGTCCATTGTCACTAACTGCTAGTTTTTGCAGGACGTACCTGGTACGTCAGTTGTCATTAAGGGGTTAATAATAGTTTTAGCAGAAAAGTGGTGCTGTGGAGTATTGAATATATTAAACAGAAGAGAGGAAAGAACCTCCCAAAAGACTGCACATATAGCACTCTGTGCCTGGACTAATTGGTAGAGAAGTTGGGAAAGTTAAAACATAACTTTTAATACAATATTTTAAAATAAAGGATCACTTAAAATCAAACCAAAACTGAGGGTCCCATTTCCCCTTAATGAAAATATTAAGCGTTTGATATGTAGTAGAATAATAATGGGAAAGTGCACAGGAAGGCTGACTGACTCCAACACAGGCTTGAAATTCCACTGAGATCAAAGTAGGTGGTGGAGAGCTATCTGTAATTTCTATAGATGATAATATATAAGGTAATGGGTATATTACAGATCAGAGCTCATAGTATTGTCTCAAGTGATCTTGTATTATAATATGCCATCAATGTTAGGTGTCAGAGGGGTTTGTACACTCAAAATGTAAGTGTATTTATACAAACAACAAACCTTGCTAATCTATTATCCTAATGAATAAATAACAATTGGAGCCACTAGAAGAGTCACTTGTCACTGGTAATGTGAATTCTGGATTATGCTTGTGTTATCTACCCCAGCTGCATTGGGATGTGGTATTGAATACTCAAGTATAGGTGTCTGAACTTGATTGTTATTGATTGTGGGTATGACACAGATCAAAACTCATATTGTTGTGTTAGGTTATACTCTTGTGTTATGTACCGCAGTATGAAAGTATCAGGGGTATTCAAGCAGTCATAATGTAGGGTTATTGAAACAAGCATGAACCATTTATTTTTGCTACTGTAGTGCATAACATGAATTCAAGCTACTTGGGGATCCTATTTTTATAACCGTGTAGGTAATGATTGATGTTTTATACTCTCCAACCCGGCAATGTGTGTTACAATGTTGGATACTTAGGTATTAAATATCACCACTTATGTTGCTGTAATCAGCATAATGATACAGTTCAATTCCTCTTAACTCTGGCAGACTGTTATTCTCCAGGTTAGAGGTGGTGGTTTTCACTCTGTGTGATTTAAATATTACTAATCTAGGAACTTTAATAGTGCTCTGTGCATACTAGAGCTGTAACTAGATATTGGCGTCTCATAAATGCCTAGGTGGGGAATATATGATTCCAGTTAATTCTGATATCAATAGGCACACTATATAATACCCGCTCAATTCTGGTAATTCTTGAAGTAAAGGTGTACCAGTAAATGGCTCACTACTTTATCTGAATTAGATTGTCATGTTTTGCCGGTCATTTTATCGGGTACTAAGTTTCAACTGACAAGCTGCTTAATATATACTTCGTTACCATGGCAACAAATATTTGTGGGTTAGTTTTAAATCATATATGATTTTGTAAATGGTTAATTATTGTACCGGTATATATTCGGTGTATATAGTGGTCATAAGAACAAGTTAAAGTATAGTTTAAACCCCCAACAAATGTCGGTAACTGATAGCTCTAATATTAGTTGTCATAGAGTGTAATCGCTACAGTGCTGTTACTTTTTTGAGTAAATCCCTGCTCGTAGTTAGCTCCGTAATGTTTCCAACTATTGTGAGCGTGACTATAAGTATTCAGGTTGCCGCTGTATGCGGTCCTGGTATAGCAGCTGTGTTAGTGAGCGTCACTGCTATGTATTTCAGTAGTATGCACACTACAAAAGTTGTACCTGCTAAATAGTCTAAGTTAGTAAGGTTTTGGTTTTAAGTAATAGTACTATATGCCCGCCTGTGCAGGCCAACAGTTAAGGTTGAACTTAAAAAATAATAGAGCACCCCAGAGCTCTATAACCCTCTAACGCGTTTCGCCCGTATACTATTACTTAAAACCAAAACCTTACTAACTTAGACTATTTAGCAGGTACAACTTTTGTAGTGTGCATACTACTGAAATACATAGCAGTGACGCTCACTAACACAGCTGCTATACCAGGACCGCATACAGCGGCAACCTGAATACTTATAGTCACGCTCACAATAGTTGGAAACATTACAAAGCTAACTACGAGCAGGGATTTACTCAAAAAAGTAACAGCACTGTAGCGATTACACTCTATGACAACTAATATTAGAGCTATCAGTTACCGACATTTGTTGGGGGTTTAAACTATACATTAACTTGTTCTTATGACCACTATATACACCGAATATATACCGGTACAATAATTAACCATTTACAAAATCATATATGATTTAAAACTAACCCGCAAATATTTGTTGCCATGGTAACGCAGTATATATTAAGCAGCTTGTCAGTTGAAACTTAGTACCCGATAAAATGACCGGCAAAACATGACAATCTAATTCAGATAAAGTAGTGAGCCATTTACTGGTACACCTTTACTTCAAGAACTACCAGAATTGAGCGGGTATTATATAGTGTGCCTATTGATATCAGAATTAACTGGAATCATATATTCCCCACCTAGGCATTTATGAGACGCCAATATCTAGTTACAGCTCTAGTATGCACAGAGCACTATTAAAGTTCCTAGATTAGTAATATTTAAATCACACAGAGTGAAAACCACCACCTCTAACCTGGAGAATAACAGTCTGCCAGAGTTAAGAGGAATTGAACTGTATCATTATGCTGAATACAGCAACATAAGTGGTGATATTTAATACCTAAGTATCCAACATTGTAACACACATTGCCGGGTTGGAGAGTATAAAACATCAATCATTACCTACACGGTTATAAAAATAGGATCCCCAAGTAGCTTGAATTCATGTTATGCACTACAGTAGCAAAAATAAATGGTTCATGCTTGTTTCAATAACCCTACATTATGACTGCTTGAATACCCCTGATACTTTCATACTGCGGTACATAACACAAGAGTATAACCTAACACAACACTATGAGTTTTGATCTGTGTCATACCCACAATCAATAACAATCAAGTTCAGACACCTATACTTGAGTATTCAATACCACATCCCAATGCAGCTGGGGTAGATAACACAAGCATAATCCAGAATTCACATTACCAGTGACAAGTGACTCTTCTAGTGGCTCCAATTGTTATTTATTCATTAGGATAATAGATTAGCAAGGTTTGTTGTTTGTATAAATACACTTACATTTTGAGTGTACAAACCCCTCTGACACCTAACATTGATGGCATATTATAATACAAGATCACTTGAGACAATACTATGAGCTCTGATCTGTAATATACCCATTACCTTATATATTATCATCTATAGAAATTACAGATAGCTCTCCACCACCTACTTTGATCTCAGTGGAATTTCAAGCCTGTGTTGGAGTCAGTCAGCCTTCCTGTGCACTTTCCCATTATTATTCTACTACATATCAAAGGCTTAATATTTTCATTAAGGGGAAATGGGACCCTCAGTTTTGGTTTGATTTTAAGTGATCCTTTATTTTAAAATATTGTATTAAAAGTTATGTTTTAACTTTCCCAACTTCTCTACCAATTAGTCCAGGCACAGAGTGCTATATGTGCAGTCTTTTGGGAGGTTCTTTCCTCTCTTCTGTTTACCAGAAATGTTATTGTTTAAAAAGAAAGATAATACCTTTATTTACTATTCCCCAGTTGTGCAGAACCAACACTGTTATAGAAATATACTTTTTACCTCTGTGATTACCTTGTATCTAAGCTTCTGCTAACTGCCTCCTTATCTCAGATATTTTGACAGACTTGCATTTCAGGCAATTAGTGCTGACTCTTGAATAACTCCATGTGCATGAGCACAATGTTATCTATATGAAACACAAATGCATTCAGATGAGAGGCAGCCTTCAATGGCTTAGAAATTCGCATATGACCCTACCTAGGTTTAGCTTTCAACTAAGAATAACAAGAGAACAAAGCACATTTGATGATAAAAGTAAAATAGAGAGTTGTTTAAAATTACACTCCTGAATCATGAAACTTTAATTTGGAATTTACTATCCCTTTAAAATATAGACACTTCATAGTACAGAAGGCATTTCTCAAAAGTGTTAAATATGTTGTGCTTAATTAGAATTCATTGAAATGAAGGAAGAGGTAAAAAGTGTATTAATATAACAGCGAACAAGTTCACAAGTAGCAGACAGGTTCACAAGTAACAGGCGGACTGGTTCACATGTGGCAGGCGGACTGGTTCACAAGTAACAGGCGGACAGGTTCACAAGTGGCAGGGCGGACAGGTTCACATGTGGCAGGCGGACTGGTTCACATGTGGCAGGCGGACAGGTTCACAAGTAACAGACGGACAGGTTCACAAGTAACAGGCGGACTGGTTCACAAGTAACAGGCGGACTGGTTCACAAGTGGCAGGTGGACAGGTTGACAAGTGACAGGCCAGACAGGTTCACATGTGGCAGGCCGGACTGGTTCACATGTGGCAGGCGGACTGGTTCACATGTGGCAGGCGGACAGGTTCACAAGTAACAGGCGGACAGGTTCACAAGTAACAGGTGGACAGGTTCACAAGTAATAGGTGGAGAGGTTCACAAGTGGCAGGCGGACAGGTTCACAAGTAACAGACAGACAGGTTCACAAGTAACAGGCGGACTGGTCACAAGTGGCAGGCCGGACAGATTCACAAGTGGCAGGGGGGACAGGTTCACAAATGGCAGGTGGACAGGTTCACAAGTGGCAGGTGGAAAGGTTCACAAGTAACAGGTGGACAGGTTCACAAGTGGCAGGCGGACTGGTTCACATGTGGCAGGCAGACTGGTTCACATGTGGCAGGCAGACTGGTTCACATGTGGCAGGCGGACTGGTTCACATGTGGCAGGCGGACAGGTTCACAAGTGGCAGGCGGACAGGTTCACAAGTGGCAGGTGGACAGGTTCACAAGTGGCAGGTGGACAGGTTCACATGTAATAGGTGGACAGGTTCACAAGTGGCAGGCGGACTGGTTCACAAGTGGCAGGCGGACTGGTTCACAAGTGGCAGGCGGACAGGTTGACAAGTGGCAGGTGGAGAGGTTCACAAGTGGCAGGCAGACTCACAAGTAACAGGCGGACAGGTTCACAAATAACAGATGGACCAGTTTACATGTGGCAGGCGAACAGGTTCACAAGTGGCAGGTGGAAAGGTTCACAAGTAACAGGTGGACAGTTTCACAAGTGGCAGGCAGAAAGGTTCACAAGTAACAGGTGGGCAGGTTCACAAGTGGCAGGGCAGACAGGTTCACAAGTGGCAGGGCAGACAGGTTCACAAGTGGCAGGCGGACAGGTTCACAAGTGGCAGGCAGACAGGTTCACAAGTAACAGGCAGACAGGTTCACAAGTGGCAGGCAGACAGGTTCACAAGTGGCAGGCAGACAGGTTCACAAGTGGCAGGGCGGACAGGTTCACAAATAACAGGTGGACAGGTTCACAAGTGGCAGGTTGGAAAGGTTCATAAGTGGCAGGGCAGACAGGCTCACAAGTGGCAGGCGGACAGGTTCACAAGTAACAGGCGGGCAGGTTCACAAGTAACAGGCGGGCAGGTTCACAAGTAACAGGCGGACAGGTTCACAAGTAACAGGCGGTCAGGTTCACAAGTAACAGGTGGAAAGGTTCACAAGTAACAGGTGGACAGTTTTACAAGTGGCAGGCAGAAAGGTTCACAAGTAACAGGTGGGCAGGTTCACAAGTGGCAGGGCAGACAGGTTCACAAGTGGCAGGGCAGACAGGTTCACAAGTGGCAGGCGGACAGGTTCACAAGTGGCAGGCAGACAGGTTCACAAGTAACAGGCAGACAGGTTCACAAGTGGCAGGCAGACAGGTTCACAAGTGGCAGGCAGACAGGTTCACAAGTGGCAGGGCGGACAGGTTCACAAATAACAGGTGGACAGGTTCACAAGTGGCAGGTTGGAAAGGTTCATAAGTGGCAGGCAGACAGGTTCACAAGTGGCAGGGCAGACAGGCTCACAAGTGGCAGGCGGACAGGTTCACAAGTAACAGGCGGGCAGGTTCACAAGTAACAGGCGGGCAGGTTCACAAGTAACAGGCGGGCAGGTTCACAAGTAACAGGCGGACAGGTTCACAAGTAACAGGCGGTCAGGTTCACAAGTAACAGGCGGACAGGTTCACAAGTAACAGGCGGACAGGTTCACAAGTAACAGGCGGACAGGTTCACAAGTAACAGGCGGACAGGTTCACAAGTAACAGGCAGAACGGTTCACAAGTAACATGCGGACAGGTTCACAAGTAACAGGCGGACAGGTTCACAAGTAACAGGCGGACAGGTCCACAAGTGGCGTTCTTGTCATCTGCAGTTGTCTCTTGTGATGCTGCATTGTGTGGTGAAATTTAACATTGCACAAAAGCTTTTTTGCTCATTGTCACAAGCTCTCAGTATTGCTTTGCTTTTTTGGAACTGGCTTTAACTATGTGTAACACCTTTGCTGGGGTAAATACAGTTATATGCAAGCAACAGCTCAATCATAAACTGCTCTAACATATTTTAGTGTTTTCTTTTATATCCCTTTAAAGGAACACTTAAATCAAAATTAAACTCTGATTTGGATAGAACATTCCATGTTAAGAGACTTTGACTTACTTCCATTACCATATTGAGAACTGTCTTTTTATATGCACAGTTTCTGAGGCACCAGCTACTACTGAGTATGTGCAAGAGTTCACAGTGTATACATATATGAGTCTGTGATAGGCTGATGGCTGTCACATGAAACAGGGGGCCAGCAGATTGAAGTACATTTTTACATTTGTCAGAACAAGATCATTTAAAATGCAGAGTACGTGCAATTGCATTGTCTTTTTATACCATTATATTTAACGGTATAATATCTATCTGAAAGCCGATGACAAGGCCAAACAGAAGTAAATTACAACTCTAGCTGAGAAACATGGTACCAGTTACCAAACATTATCAATAAAGCAATGAAATAAAGAAAAGAATAAAAAAATCATCAAGTTATTATGTAAACAAAATAGATGACAAATTCCTCCTCCTGTGTCAGGCAGTGCGCTTGATATTGGCAGTACAGACCTATTCTAATAAAATGTATTTGACTATTATGCTTTGACTTCTAATGTAAAGTCAGTGTGTAGGATTGTGTGTATAATGTGCTGTCAGTGTGTAGCATTGCATGTGTAAAGTACTGTCAGTGTGTAGCATTGCATGTGTAATGTACTGCCAGTGTGAAGCATTGTGTGTATAATGTGTTGTCAGTGTGTAGCATTGTGCGTGTATAATGTGCTGTCAGTGTGTAGCATTGTGTGTGTAATGTACTGTCAGTGTGTAGCATTGTGTGTGTATAATTTGCTGTCAGTGTGTGTGTAATGTACTGTCAGTGTGTAGCATTGTGTGTGTAATGTACTGTTAGTGTGTAGCATTGTGTGTGTAATGTGCTGTTAGTGTGTAGCATTGTGTTTGTAATGTACTGTCAGTGTGTAGCATTGTGTGTGTATAATGTGCTGTCAGTGTGTAGCATTGTGTGTGTAATGTAAAGTCAGTGTGTAGCATTGTGTGTATGTGTAATGTGCTGTCAGTGTGTAGCATTGTGTGTGTATAATGTTTCTTCAGTGTGTAGCATTGTGTGTGTAATGTACTGTCAGTGTGTAGCATTGTGTGTGTATAATGTGCTGTCAGTGTGTAGCATTGTGTGTGTATAATGTGCTGTCAGTGTGTAGCATTGTGTGTGTAATGTACTGTCAGTGTGTAGCATTGTGTGTGTATAATGTGCCTTCAGTGTGTAGCATTGTGTGTGTAATGTACTGTCAGTGTGTAGCATTGTGTGTGTATAATGTGCTGTCAGTGTGTAGCATTGTGTGTGTATAATGTGCTGTCAGTGTGTAGCATTGTGTGTGTAATGTACTGTCAGTGTGTAGCATTGTGTGTGTATAATGTGTTGTCAGTGTGTAGCATTGTGTGTGTATAATGTGCTTTCAGTGTGTAGAATTGTGTGTGTATAATGTGCTGTCAGTGTGTAGCATTATGTCTGTATAACGTGCTGTCAGTGTGTAGCATTGTGTGTGTAATGTGCTGCCAGCAGTGGAGGCTCCTCCATATGAGCACAGTCACACGTGAGCCCCCTGGAAAACAAAGAGAGAATTTTTTTTGGCTGAATAAATATAATTTCTCCAATAGCCCCTCTATTGGAAAAATGATATGTATTCAGCCAAAAAAGGTTCCAGTCTACTGTCCAGTTTAATTTTAAAAAAAAATCACTTTTATATACCTCTCTACCACACGTGTTTATTTCCCTGCTGCCGGGAGAATTCAGCACCGTAACCATTTGCTGTCTGTGCAGAACAAAGTGTCAGTCACTCCTCCAGCTTCAGACAGGCCCCAGAGATAAACGTAATTTTTTTTACACTAGGTTATTTAGCTATAGAGGTTAAGCCCTACTTCCTCGCTTTCTGCTTTTTGTTGGATGTAACCCCTTAGCTGCCAAAGAAGACTGAAATGTTAGTACAGTACTATGTGCAATGCAATTCTGTTGTGTGTGTAGTCACACTATAGTATACCCCCAGTTATACTACAGTGCTGTATGTCATGTAATACAGTTGTTTGTAGTCACAGTTCTGCTGTATATATAGTGCTGTGTGTAGTGCCATACCATTGTGTCTGACTCTATATGAAGTTATAGTCACACTCCAAGTTGTATATAGTGTGCAGCCCTGATGTGTATATTTTTACATGGTACTGCATATATGTAGTGTATATATATATATATATATATATATATATATATATATATATATATATAAAACTATTTTACATAACTGGTCCATGAACCCCCATTTGAATAACCCACGAGCCGTCACTGGCTGTCAGTGTGTAGCATTGTGCGTGTAATGTACTGTCAGTGTGTAGCATTGTGCGTGTAATGTACTGTCAGTGTGTAGCATTTTGTGTTTAATGTACTGTCAGTGAGTAGCATTGTGTGTGTAATATACTATCAGTGTGTAGCATTGTGTGTGTAATGTACTGTCAGTGTGTAGCATTTTGTGTTTAATGTACTGTCAGTGAGTAGCATTGTGTGTGTAATGTGCTGTCAGTGTGTAGCATTTTGTGTTTAATGTACTGTCAGTGAGTAGCATTGTGTGTGTAATATACTGTCAGTGTGTAGCATTGTGTGTGTAATGTACTGTCAGTGTGTAGCATTTTGTGTTTAATGTACTGTCAGTGAGTAGCATTGTGTGTGTAATATACTGTCAGTATGTAGCATTGTGTGTGTAATGTGCTGTCAGTGAGTAGCATTGTGTGTGTAATATACTGTCAGTGTGCAGCATTGTGTGTGTAATATACTGTCAGTGTGTAGCATTGTCTGTGTAATGTGCTGTCAGGGGAAAAGGTTAATTAGCTTAATATTGACTAATATTTTTGCCGGGTGGCGAGGAAAATCAGCTGGGTGGTGCACCAATTACAAAGGGGAGAGAGAGAGACAGGAGAGAGATAGAGATAGATAGATATTGACTTGTCCTTATGAAAACTAGCACTAGCCATAACCTTGTCAGCCACAACATTCTTGCACTACATCGAGGTAAGTAAACTACTCCCCAGGGGCCAATTCAGGCCCAACACCTGTTTTTGTATGATCTGCTAACTGTTTTGTATTATTATTATTATTATTATCATTATTATTTAAATGCTTGAGAGAAAATCAAAAGAAAGAATAATATTTTGTGACACTTGAAAATATCAAATTCAGATTTTAATGTCTATAAATAATGTTTTTTTGGAACAGACACTTTCATTAGTAAAGTCTACGGCTGCTGTAGTTCAGTAGTTTTGATATATGTGACCAGGGCCGGCTGAAGAGATTGTGAGGCCTGGGTATGAGAATGAAATGACGCCCCCAATAGTAAAATTACTGACTAACATATCAACCCACTAGCCTGACCCCGCCCCTTACTAAGCCTACCTGTATGCAACCAATGTTTATGCACAAATGTGCAATAAGTGGGAAGAAAGTTAGAATTATGTGCTTGTTCCACCTTGAATGATAAGGTTATGCTGCTGGAAGCCTGTGATTTAACACACAGGTGCAAAAAAGGGGTGAATAATCTATTGCACTATAACAAAGAGTGGGTATACTCCCAATATCTTCCCCCAAATAAAAATAAATTAGAGATAACATGATATTCAAAATATATCATGACATATTTATATATAAGTATAAAGGGAATGGATAGAGAACATACAAATCAATATAGACCTCACAAATTCCAATAGTACAATACCAAGAAAAAAAGGGGGGAAGAAAATCCCCAGTAATAAGTGCCATATAAGATATGGAAAGGGGAAAAGAAGGAGCAGCGTATTCCTTCCTGATTCCCTCCAGCCTTTACTTATTATGAGATATACAGGTAGCCCTCAGTTTATGCCGGGGTTAGGTTCCAGAAGGAATGGTTGTAAATCAAAACCGTTGTAAATTGAAACCCAGTTTATAATGTAAGTCAATGGGAAGTGAGGGAGATAGGTACCAGGCCCCTCTCAAAATTGTCATAAGTAACACCCAATACATTTATTTTTAAAGCTTTGAAATGAAGACTTTAAATTCTAAACAGCATTATAAACCTAATAAAATAATCACACAACACAGAATATATAATTAAACTAAGTTAAATGAACAAAAACATTTGCTAAACAGCATTATAAATCTAATAAAATAATCACACAACACATACTTCACTTGCATTTTTCGGCAAAAGGTTCTTTCTTTGCATTCCAATCTGGACTGATTTATAGACAGGAAGATCTTGTTATAAACATAAAATATCCCAGACAGGGATATAAAAGCGCGCTGAAAAAATGCAAACAAAGGTCATATAAAATTGACAAACAAAGTCAATGTGCAACTCTACCGTGAACCGGCTTGTGAGTGTGTCCTTAGAATAAAAAGATTCTGTGAATCCGTGTAGGTATTTTTCTTCTTGGATGCAATAGTAGCGTGAAAAGCAGGCAGCTCCTCTTGGTCCCGGAGAGTAGGGAGAACTGTTAGAAAATGAGAGAAGGAAGAGAGGGCGCCACAATAGCGTAATATTGTCTGGTAGTGTAGGTAAAAATGTACAGACAGGTAATATGCTTACCAGAACAAAAGGCACTGTGCTGTGACCAGTGCGTGACAGCTTGCTAGCACTTAACAGTGGCTAGTACACTGGGGAGAATGCGTTCCTTGGAGTCTTTTCTGGTACCCCCTAGGCGAACTCCTGTTAGTGCTTGTAATTTCAAATGAAGTAATGGACTTGGCGTGTTGTTGTATTGGAAATGGGATACCACAAACACGGACAACTTCTTAGTTAAAATAGCTTTAATATGACGCGTTTCTCAACCCCAACTGGGTCGTTTCCTCAGATAAAAGCGAATACAAGTAGTTACGTTTGTTAACATTATATACACATTGTATCACAAAAAACAGGAAGCTGTCATAAAGTATTTGTCCAATGAGAATGCATTTTCAGCTGTGAAAGGCCTGTCTCGGCCACCAGCTGTTACAAGTTATAAACCATTACTAATTAATATACTATATATGAAAGGAATCGTATGAAGAAAATAAATAAATATATAAATAAACCCTTTATGAGGACTCTTTGTATTTTCTCGGAACTGTTACAACCTATCCAACAACAGGCATACTAGAAACATGCATCCAATTGTCAGTGTGTATCCAAAACCTGTGGCCCTGCAAAAGAAACTATTCCTATATGGCCAATATATGATTTCAATGGCTATGTAATCCTCACCCAACTAGTCGGTGATCGAATGTCCTATGTGATGTCCACATTATATTGATGTCCTATAAACCTGTAGATCTGTACTAGGTACTCCAACATAGTTTATCCAAAGTGTAATAATTGTTATATACCTTAAAGGTTTGTAAGATGTTCTTGAGCTATATTACCTAAGTAGTGAAAAATAGATATTATTCTTTACTGCATATTTGATCTATGATTTGATCACTGTATTCTACATCCACAATTGTCTGCTGTATATGATGTAATATTCCCTATTTGTATATGTTATACGTCTACTACAAACATAATGTCCAGTAGTGTTTTTGAATCTCCAATTGTCTATTGTATACAATATGGTATTCACTATACTTGTGTGTTTGATAATACTAAAAATTAGTGTATGTGTGAACTTGTACCTGATAAGAGAATATCTGCTCAAATGTAAAAATATATATATATATATAAAGGGAATATATGTAAGTAACCTATCACTAAATTGAATAAATAGATTATGTGATAGAGAAATATAGTAGAATTATAGGTGTATGATATAGATATTTGAAATTCATTAAATCTTCAAATGCCTATGGATAAGTGAAATCAAATCACATTATCATGGTATGAAGGTATGAATACCATTGTTAGAACGTAGATCATAACCTATACGCTAAAAACACCATGATAGTGAAACAACTACAAATTGTATGTGTAAACGATGATGTTGCTGTAGGTGAATGGTGTAGATACATGGTGAGAGGTGGAAATTGAATTTGTCATGAGTGGGATCAAGCTCATGGATATAATACCCTACATTTTTCACACCCACCATTATCAAAATCAAATGTATCCACATTTTTACCTAAACATCTTCTCCTCTATACATCCTACACAATACCCAACCTATCACATACACTCACACACCATCCTACACCTATTTATATATCCATGAGCTTGATCCCACTCATGACAAATTCAATTTCCCCCTCTCACCATGTATCTACACCATTCACCTACAGCAACATTATCGTTTACACATACAATTTGTAGTTGTTTTACTATCATGGTGTTTTTAGCGTATAGGTTATGATCTACGTTCTAACAATGGTATTCATACCTTCATACCATGATAATGTGATTTGATTTCACTTATCCATAGGCATTTGAAGATTTAATGAATTTCAAATATCTATATCATACACCTATAATTCTACTATATTTCTCTATCACATAATCTATTTATTCAATTTAGTGATAGGTTACTTACATATATTCCCTTTATATATATATATCTTTTTACATTTGAGCAGATATTCTCTTATCAGGTACAAGTTCACACATACACTAATTTTTAGTATTATCAAACACACAAGTATAGTGAATACCATATTGTATACAACAGACAATTGGAGATTCAAAAATACTACTGGACATTATGTTTGTAGTAGACGTATAACATATACAAATAGGGAATATTACATCATATACAGCAGACAATTGTGGATGTAGAATACAGTGATCAAATCATAGATCAAATATGCAGTAAAGAATAATATCTATTTTTCACTACTTAGGAAATATAGCGCAAGAACATCTTACAAACCTTTAAGGTATATAACAATTATTACACTTTGGATAAACTATGTTGGAGTACCTAGTACAGATCTACAGGTTTATAGGACATCAATATAATGTGGACATCACATAGGACATTCGATCACTGACTAGTTGGGTGAGGATTACATAGCCATTGAAATCATACATTGGCCATATAGGAATAGTTTCTTTTGCAGGGCCACAGGTTTTGGATAC
The DNA here is from genome assembly GCF_027579735.1 of Bombina bombina. Taxonomy (NCBI): domain Eukaryota; kingdom Metazoa; phylum Chordata; class Amphibia; order Anura; family Bombinatoridae; genus Bombina; species Bombina bombina. Next base: position 210,054,378 of record NC_069505.1, read on the forward strand.
ACACTGACAATTGGATGCATGTTTCTAGTATGCCTGTTGTTGGATAGGTTGTAACAGTTCCGAGAAAATACAAAGAGTCCTCATAAAGGGTTTATTTATATATTTACATACAATTCCTTTCATACATAGTATATTAATTAGTAATGGTTTATAACTTGTAACAGCTGGTGGCCGAGACAGGCCTTTCACAGCTGAAAACGCATTCTCATTGGACAAATACTTAATGACAACTTCCTGTTTTTTGTGATACAATGTGTATATAATGTTAACAAACGTAACTACTTGTATTTGCTTTTATCTGAGGAAACGACCCAGTTGGGGTTGAGAAACGCGTCATATTAAAGCTATTTTAACTAAGAAGTTGTCCGTGTTTGTGGTATCCCATTTCCAATACAACAACACCCAAGTCCATTACTTAATTTGAAATTACAAGCACTAACAGGAGTTCGCCTAGGGGGTACCAGAAAAGACTCCAAGGAACGCATTCTCCCCAGTGTACTAGCCACTGTTAAGTGCTAGCAAGCTGTCACGCACTGGTCACAGAACAGTGCCTTTTGTTCTGGTAAGCATATTACCTGTCTGTACATTTTTACCTACACTACCAGACAATATTACGCTATTGTGGCGCCCTCTCTTCCTTCTCTCATTTTCAGGAAGATCTTGTTGCTTTGAAATCTGCTCGATAGCTCAGGTCTGGTTAAACTGATTAATTTCAGCTTGCTTGGCTTTGCTGCAACACAAGCGGACAGCTCCACCTACTGGCTATTTTAATAAATGCACTGATTCTCAATGCTTTTCAATAGCAGTCACATGACTGGAAAAAAAGGTTGTTATTCTGAAACGGTGTAAATTGAACCGTTGTAAAACGAGGGCCACCTGTATTTGATTATACTGTTTGGCTATTTTTGCCACTGTGACCACCCCTCACAAACAAACACCTTAGTTAGTTCATTTTGTCTGAGGATTCTCCTCTATATATCGTTAGTATTTGGTGGTGTTTGTCACCTGGCTGCCAGGGTTGGTCACTTTATTCTTATTTGACTTGTGAATTTCACTCTCTCTAATTGATTTTCGAGGCTGTTGGGACTCATTACCTTTTGGGGTATTTTAATTTGTTTTTACGCATTCACTCCACATCTTTATTTTAATTGAGTACTATTAAATGTTATGTTTTATTGTAACCTGAGCAGTTACTCTCCCCTCTCTTTTTGATAGATTGTGTATGAGTGTTTGTAGGTGTCGCTGCTCCTTCTTTTCACCCTTTCCATATTTATATATACTAATAACGTTAAAAGCTAGACAAACACCATGCTTTTAACTTTTTGTAGAATGCCTGACAATTCATACACAAATTACATGGATTTTGTGCACAAGCATTCAGGGTTTAAAGCATTCAGAATTTTTAATTGTTTAAAAAGATAGATAATCCCTTTATTACCCATTCCCCAGTTTGTCTTAACCAACTTTATATCTAAGCCTCTGCAGACGGCCCTCTTATTTCAGTTCTTTTGGCAGATTTGCATTTTAGCCAATCAGTGCTGACTCCTAGGTAACTCCACGTGCATGAGCTCAATGTTATCTATATGACACACATGAACTAACGCCCTCTAGTTGTGAAAAAAAATAAAAAATGCACTGAAAAGAGGTGGCCATCAGGGACTTAGAAATTAGCATATGAGCCTACCTAGGTTTAGCTTTCAACAAAAAATACCAAGAGAACAAAGCAAAGTTGATGATAAAAGTAAATGGGAAAGTTGTTTAAAATTGCATGCCCTGTCCGATTCATGAAAGTTTAATTTTGACTAGACTGTCCCTGTAATATTTAAGAAAGCAACAAAAAAGGGTGGATGAGACTGATGTTTAGCCTATACCTTCTTTGAGAGAATTTTTCAACAAATTTAAAAAAAAAACAATAAATAAAAAAAAACACAGCATACACACTACACAAACCTAGAGCAACTTAGGCACTGATTTTTTTTTTATAACAGTTTTGTAGAAGGAAGCACACTTATTTTACTTTTATTTGCATTCTGCAGCTGGTCTCTAACTCTTCAGTTAGTTCTGCTGAAATTGAACAAATCTTTTAAATCTCACACCCCCCTCCCCCTTTCCCCAATATTTCAAAGCAGCCTGTTTCACTGCCGCTCTGTAGCAGGAGATTAATTCATTACTTGCCATTCTGCTTGTTATCTAAACACACAGTGGAGTGGGGTTACACCGGCGGCCAGAAAAGGCATTTTACTAAATAAACAAATGTCTATCGTGGAGTAGCTGTCCTCTTTATTTTTAAAAGCCCAGCCCCTGCCTCAATGTTCAATGCTACCTTCGGCAGGGGAGTTATTTAGCGTAGCACAGACTATCAATCTGCAGCTACCACTAAAAGGCTCTACTGGCAGAAGAGGAGCTGCGATCCCTGCACTGGTCACGACTTGCTAAGAGGGCTATAACTTAGTCCCTAAAGTGCCGCTCCTGTGCATTATGATTCCCTTAGAAAAGGTGGAGGAGGACAGGAGCATTCTGGGTATCACAGTAACTGAGTCAGTCACTGAAGTGGCGCCCCCTGTAAAGTGCCGCCTGTTGGACCCACTTGGTCCTATGGTTGAGCCGGCCCTCTTTGGCGTCTGCATGCAGGGGCAATGGGGGGCAGATGCCCCCCCCATGGAATTTTGCCCCTTACAATAGTCAAACATAAGCAACAACCACTGTTCTCTCTCCTGCTTATGCCCGTGCACACTTTATCTGGGGCCAGCTCACAGCTTGATATATAATGCGCACAGATATTTTCCTGATTCAGGAAACCTGGCTGCCTGCACATTAAATAAAATGTGTGATTAGTAAAGTGAGTACACAGTGCACCTGTGCGTGCCCCATAACACAGCCCCTCCCATAGCCCAGTCTCCTCCTCCTGCTCTCTAAGGAACTGCCTGCGTGCCATCCATGTTATGGAGTTATTAGGCAAATACTGTGACTCTGTTTGTTTATGGTAACATTGCATTGACTTATACTTCCTGTTTCCTGTTCCTACCTCTGACCTGGATGTAGTTCTTTAGTTCAACATGATTCCTCACACTAACAGCTTGTAGTGTCTTTATTTCTATACATGAAACATGGTGTCAGAAGTAACTAGAATTAGGACTGAGCCTCTTGTTTGGAGAACAGCAGCTTTTGGATACTGCACAGCTTTGTGAGTTACAGCCTAAAACGTTTTTTTTGAGTGGATTTTCTGATATTTGGGAGCTTAGAGACTTAAAGACAATATGACTGCCATGAATTGCATACCTCCCCCAGAGGGGATGAGAATCAGTTGGGATTGCAGCGGCAATTGAGAAAGTTTCAGAGCTGAATTTGAAGATTATTCCCTGGCTACAGGGTTGAATGAGAAATCTGCAGCAGTGCAGGCAGCAACTCTGAGAAGAGTCATGGGTAGTGAATGCAGGCATGTGTATAAGCACAATCTGACCCTCACAGCAGAGCAGCAAGAGAATGTTTCAGCCATTTTAGATGCACTGGAAGCTTATTTTAAACCTGCTACAAATGTCATTTATGAAAGGTATGTGTTTGGATGCTGCAAACAAGAAGAGGGAGAATCTCTTGATAACTTTGTTACACGCTTGAGAGAAAAGGCAGCAACTTGAGAATATGGTACTCTAAGGCATAATTTAATAAGGGACAAAATTGTTCTCAGTGTAGCTAGTGAGAGCACGCGCAGGCGTTTACTAAGAGAACATTACTTAACTCTAAACACAGCCATTGAAACGTTCCGTACAGCGGAGCTAACTGTTAGACGTTTGAAAGTTATGGAACAGGACAGACAGCAGACCGACATCATAAACATTACAATGCAGCGGCAACACATAAGCAAACCACAGCAAAAAACGCTGCCTATTTAGCACAAATGCTGCAAACCCTACAGCATGCAAATAGTGTGGGACTGTGCATCAAAGAATTAAAGAGCAATGTCCAGTTTATGGGAAGTCTTGTAGAAGAACAAATCACTTTGCTAACGTTTGTTTGTCAAGTAAAAGACAGCCATCACTAGGAAAGTTACACACCATGGAGAACACATCTGCATATGAGGAAGAGCCACACACCGCTGAAGTGATATACAGTAGTGAATTGATCGGCACTGTGCAAGCCAGAGGAAATAAATGGTTGGTCACTTTAAATTTAAATAATAAGCCCCAATCCTGCCAGCTCTATTCCAGAGCAACATGTGATGTAATGTGCTTGAGAGACAAAATGATGTTAGCACCAGAAGTATGTCTACTGCCAAGTGACACCAGACTAAAGTACTCAGGTGAGTTTATGAAATCTTTAGGACTCTTCAGGACGGAATGTGTCATACGTGGAAGGACACACAAGCTAGAGTTCAAAATTGTGGAAGCCTGCCAAAAGCCACTGTATTCCGTCTCAACCTGTGTTAGCGTCTAGGGCTGATGCATTTCTCCATGCCTGCAGAGCTCAACGTGATGGACAATCAATTCAAAAGAGCCCTTGACAAAACATTCGCTATTAAAGGAATTTAGTGATGTTTTTACTGGGCCAGTAGAATCTGTACCAGGGGAAGTTCATTTTGACCTTGACATGAGTGTCCCTCCAGTACAATGCGCTCCACACAATGTGCCAGTGACCATAAAACAGGCAGTTAAGACGCACCTCGAAAAGTATGAGGCTGATGGACATTTAGCAACAGTGACTGAACCAACTAATTGGATAAGTAACATGGTGATTGTAAAGAAGCCTGATAAGCTAAGAATATGCATAAATCCCACATTTTGGATAGCTTTGTTTATTTTTTTCTGTAATTTTACATTTTTTATTTTTTGTAATTTTAGCTTTGGGGGTTGTAGTTGTTTTTTTTTTTAAATAGACTGCCCTCTGGGCAGGCTTATCACCTAGTAAGTAAATTAAAACATTGATACCACATGCTGCTTATGCACCCACGAGTCACTATTTTGATGCCAATGAGTCCATGTGTGTTTTGTCTCTCATTTGTACAACAAGCAGCTTTCTCCTGTTGCACACATTGACACTGATATTTTTAATTATTGGGGGGGTTTGCCCCTCCCCCCCTGGAAAAATGTCTGCGTACACCTATGCCAGCCCTGTATGTGACGCTCTGCTCCTCGCCGCTTACACTATACAGTGGGTATTGAAAATAATTACCCCCCTTGAAAATAATCACATGTTGTTGCTTTGCAGCCTGAAATAAAGACAGACACAGTTTTGTTTATCCAGTTGTAATTACTCAGTGCAACTTATAGCATCCAAGTGAAAGATGTAACACCAACTTGTCAGGCAAAAATAAAAACAATTCAAAAACAGAATCACTGAGTTGCAAAAAAGATCACCCCCTCGTGTCAGTATTTTGTTGAACCAAATTTTGCTTTAATTACAGCCTTTAGTCTGCTGGTATTTGTCTCTACTAACTTTGCACATCTAGACAATATTTGCCCACTCTTCTTTGCAGAACTGCTCCAGTTCCGTTACATTTGATGGTGACCGTTTGTGGACTGCAGTCTTCAAGTCATGCCACAGATATTCAATGGGGTTTAAGTCTGTATTTTGACCAGGCCATGCAAGGACATTCACCTTTTTCTCCTTCAACCACTGTGTGGTCATTTTTGCTGTGCGCTTTGAGTCATTGTCATGTTAGAAGGTAAACCTTCTTCCCATTAACAACTTCCTGTCAGCAGATTTTCCTCAAGAATTTGATGGTATGTTGCCCCATCCATTATTCCGTCTATCCTGACAAGTGCTCGAGTGTCTGCTGCAGAGAAACACCCCCACAACAGAATATTACCACCTCCATGCTTTACTGTAGGTATGGGTTATTTGGATGGTGAGCTTTGCTGTGGGCCTCTTGGTAGCCTCTCTGACCAGTTTCCTCCTGGCTCTTTCATCCAGTTTAAAGCAACGTCCTGATCCAGAGAGGGTCTGTGTTGTACCAAATACCTTCCACTTCTTAATAATAGACTTGACTGTGCTTCTAAGCATTGATAAAGCCTTTGATATTTTCTTGTATTTATCTCCTGAATTGTGCCTGTCAACAACATTAACCCAGAGATCTTTTGACAGTGCCTTGCCACCCATAGTTGATTGTTTGCACTACCAGGGACTGAGATGCTCCAGGAAGGCGCTTTTCATGCTGAGCTAATTAATATGCCCACAGCTGATCACAGTTGAAGGTTGAATGGCTTTGTGTGTGCCGTGTAAAAGGTGATTAGCTACACCTGATTGAGTTTACTCAGTGATTCTGTTTTTAAATTCTCTTTATTTTTGCCTGACATGTTGGTGTTATATCTTTCACTTGGATGCTATAAGTTGCACTGAGTAATTACAACTGGATAAACAAAAACTGTGTCTGTCTTTATGTAAGGCTGCAAAGCAACAAAACGTGATTCTTTTCAATACCCACTGTATGTTGTTAGGTTAATAGCAACAGTGAGAAAAATAGATCATTTAAATCTCAGTCTCATCACAGCAGAGTTTCTTCACAGAAATAAAAAAATGAAAATGAGGCTTTAACCAAAGTAAGTGTCAGAGTAGCTCATTTCTCATATATTTGAATTTTGGCAATAAAAATTTGTGGAAATTTGATTTCACTCTTGTTGTAGAACCGCAAATCCTAAAATATTTACTGTTCAGCTTTTTATAGAAAAACGTTGCCAACCCACTAGGATATCATAGGGGCCAACGTCTTAATATATACTAGGGCCTTGATCACATACTTGGCGATGTGCGTAAAAACCAGTGTCGCCAAGTTTTCCCCAAATCGAGCTATCACAAACCCGGCGCATCAGACAAGTTATGCAAGTTGATTTTTGACGGCGTGCACATTTTTTTACTCCCATAAACTAACATAGAACTGGCGTCGCCAGTCGGTATCACAAAAGCAGCACATGGATTTACACTTGCAGAATGGATATATTTTACTCAATTTTAAGCTTGCCACACATAGGCAGGTGCAGCAACCCTTGTGCACAGTAAAAAAGCAACGTAACTCCCTGGAAGCCTTAACAAACACCTAACGCATGCACACTCACATACATTTCATCCGCACATATCAAACCGTTAAACCTAAAATATACACTAATTAAATTAATTATTTACCCCTAAACTGCCATCCCCCCACATTGCTAAGTATTAAACTAATAACTAAACCCCTTAACCTAACACCCCTAACTTAACCCCAATTAAAATACACAGCCAATAGGATTTCAGTAGCTCTCATCCTATTGGCTGATTTAAATATGAAGAATCAAATCAGCCAATAGGAATGCAAGGGGCGCCATACCTTAAAGTCACTATTCAGTGTACGGCGGCGATTGTACAAAGAGGATCCTTCACCGCTCCACTGTCGCCGCTCCTGCTCCGTGCTCATCTCCGCTCTGCGCTGGCTTGGTCCTGGCTGAAGAAGGAAATGGTCCCCGCTTGGAAGAAGACTTCACCGCCTGGAACAGGACCTTCGCCGCCAGACTTCAGAAACGGTAAGTACCTAATTGGGGGTTAAAGTTAGGATTTTTTTATTTTTGGGGGGCGTTTAGATTTGGGATTTATTGGGAACTCTTAAAAGAGCTGAATGCCCTTTTAAGGGTAGTAAAAGAGCTGAATGCCCTTTTAAGGTCAATGCCCATACAAATGCCCCTTTAGAGGCAATGGGTAGTTTAGGGTTTTTTGTGTTAGTTTTTTTATTTTGGGGGGTTTGTTGGATGGTGGGTTTTACTGTTAGAGGGCGGACTTAGTATTTTTTAAGGTAAAAGAGCTGTTTAACTTAGGGTAATGCCCTTCAAAAGGCTCTTTTAAGGGCTATTGGTAGTTTAGCATTAGATTAGGTTTTTTTTTTATTTTGGGGGGGCTTTTTTATTTTCATAGGGATTAGGTTTAAAGGGCCAGTAAACCTATAAAATAATGTTATATAATTCTGCACATAGTGTAGAATTATATAACATTATATTAGCGCTAGCTTTATGCAATCTAATATTGCCTGTGAATTTTATTAAAAAATAAAAAAAACAATAAAAATGTGTTAAGAGAAATTAGGAAAAAACGTAGGGCATTTAAATTATTAAAAGAAAATAGTACAGACTCGGCATATAATATATTTATAAGGAATGTAACAAAGCATGCAAAAAAGCAATCAAATTAGCCAAAATTGAAAATGAAAAATTAATTGCCAAGGATTCTAAGTCTAACCCTAAAAGGTTCTTTAAGTACATAAATAGCAAACAATCTAAGAAGGATAATATAGGTACATTAAAATGCGTGGAGGGTAGCATGATAAATAATGACAGGGAGAAGGCTGAGGTACTAAACCAGTTTTTTTCTTCAGTATACACAAGAGAGGAACCATTGAATGCTACTTTGGAACAGAATAGAACATGCCAGTCCATACCACTAACTGGGTTTTGTTTAGAGGATATCAGGAAAAAACTGGAAAATATTAAGGTAAATAAAACTCCAGGCCCAGATGGAATACACCCAAGGGTGTTAAGGGAATTTAGCACTGTTATAGACAAACCTTTACTCTTAATTTTTCAAGACTCATTATCCTCAGGCATGGTACCCCAGGATTGGCGTAAAGCTGGTGCCACTCTTCAAAAAGGGAAGAAGGGATGATCCAGGAAGCTATAGACCAGTTAGTCTGACATCAATAGTGGGGAAGATATTTGAAGGGATTATAAGGGATTATATTGATGAGCATATTCGTGTAAACAAGATTATGAGTTCTAATCAGCATGGCTTTAGGAGAAATAGATCATGTCAAACTAATCTAATTAGATTCTATGAGGAAGTAAGTAAAAATATAGATAAAGGGGAATCAGTTGATGTGATATACTTAGATTTTGCAAAGGCATTTGATACAGTGCCACATGAGAGATTAATGCACAAAATTAAGGGACTGGGAATAGCTGAAAATGTTAGCTCATGGATAAATAACTGGATAAAAGATAGGGAGCAACGAGTAGTAGTAAATGGATCATACTCAGATTGGACAAAGGTAATCAATGGCGTCCCCCAGGGATCAGTACTGGGCCCTGTTCTTTTTAATATTTTTATAAATGACTTGGAGCAAGGATTAAATAGCGACATCTCTATTTTTGCAGATGATACTAAGTTAAGTAAGGTCATAAGGTCAGAGCAGGACGAACTCTCTTTACAAAGGGATTTGCTAAAATTAGAACTATGGGCAAGTGAATGGAAAATGAGATTTAATACGGAAAAATGCAAGGTTCTACATTTTGGAAGTAAAAATAAGCAGGCTACGTATTTTTTAAATGGGACAAGATTTAGCCAAACACAGGAGGAAAGGGATTTGGGAGTAGTAATAGATAACAAGCTAAAGATGGGTGCACAATGCAGGGCAGCGGCTTCAAAGGCTAATAAGATACTAGCATGTATTAAAAGAGGCATTGATTCAAGGGAGGAAAGCATAATTCTGTCATTATATAAAGCCCTGGTAAGACCTCACCTTGAGTTTGGAGTGCAGTTCTGGGGACCAATTGCTAAAAAAGATATTGCAGAACTAGAAAAAGTTCAGAGAAGGGCCACAAAGCTAATAAGGGGATTGGAGAAATTAACCTATGAGGAGAGGCTAGCCAAACTGGGTCTGTTTTCTTTAGAAAAAAGGCGCTTGAGAGGTGACATGATTACTTTATATAAATATATTCAAGGCCCATATACAGAGATGGCAGAAGCTCTGTTTATTCCAAGAAAATTGTTTCTGACAAGAGGTCATAATTTAAGGTTGGAGGAAAGGAGATTTAATCTCCTGCAACGGAAACGTTTTTTCACTGTAAGAGCAATAACATTGTGGAACTCATTACCAAAGGAGGTAGTGAATGCCAATACCATAGATACATTTAAAAATAGTCTGGATAAATTTCTGTATATAAACAAAATTCATGGATATGATTGCTAGTATTAAATGGGTCACATTTTAATGGGGTTATTTAAGCTTAACTGGAGCTTTTTGTAAGTATTTTAGATTTGTATAGGTTGAACTCGATGGACTTCAGTCTTTTTTCAACCTTATCTACTATGTTACTGTTTTTCAGACCCGCTCTCTGTACTCTTCTGAGTGGGTCTATTTTTATCTGGCCAGATGCGCTCTGGCCAGATGCGCTCTGTGATAAAAACAGACCCGCTCAGAAGAGCACAGAGAACCGGGCCTGAAAAACAGTATTTTTTAATAAAAATTCACAGGCAATATTAGATTGCATAAAGCTAGCGCTAATATAATGTTGTATAATTCTGCACTATGTGCAGAATTATATAACATTAATTATAGGTTTACTGGCCCTTTAATTTTTTTATTTTGGATAATATTGTTTATTATTTTCTGTAATGTTAGACTTTTATTTTTGGTATTTAATTAGGTTTATTTTTCTCAGTACTGTTTCATTGATTTTATTTTATGTAATTTGGGGTTAATTTAGTGGGTGTTAGGTTAGGGGGCTAAGTAATTAAATTAGTTATTTGCATTGTGGGTGTTTGGTGGATTAGGGATTAATAGGTTATTTAGGGTACTTGCATCGTGGGGGGTTGGCGTATTAGGGGTTAATAGATTTATTAGGATTATTGCGTTGTGTGGGTTTGGCGCATTAGGGAGTTAATAGTTTTATTAGGTTTATTGCGTTGTGTGGGTTTGGAGGATTAGGGGTTAATAGTTTTATTAGTTTTATTGCAATGTGGGTTAATGGAGGATTAGGGGTTAATACATTTATTAGGTTTATTGCGATGCGGGTTAATGGCGGATTAGGGGTTAATATACTTTTTTATTAGTTATTGCGGTGGGGGATTGTGGTTGACAGGTAGATTGATATTGCGCATGCATTAGGTGTTAGTTATTTTCAGGAGTTAGATAGATATTGCGCATGTGTTAGGTGTTGGTTACTATTTTCAGGGGGTTACGGGCCTAAAAAATTACTCAGCGCAAGTCTTGCTGCGCCTGCCTATGTGTGGCGAGGTGAAAATGGAGTAAATTTTCGTAGCATAAGTCCTTGCGCTGATTATGTGATACCGATTTGTGACGCAGTTCTATGTTAGCTTATGGGACTAAAAATTGCGGGCGATGGGTGAAATAGACATATATGTGATACCAAAATCGCATAAAAACCGGCGTCACCGTCTTCTGCGGGCGCCTCCACCGCATATGTAATCTTGCCCCAGATGGTCTGTGGAGGATTATTCGGAGCAGTGCAGTGAGTCCTCTTCCAATTACTAGTGATTCCTCATGGTCCAGGTGCGGTAAGACTCCTCAGTCAGACTGAGATTTATAGAGTCTATGCTTCAGGCTCGTAAGCCTGTTACTCGTAAGATTTACCATAAGGTATGGCATAAATACCTGTATTGGTGCGAATCAAAGGGTTTCTCTTGGAGTCGGGTGGGGATCCCCCGCATTTTGTCTTTTCTTAAGGGGGGCTTGGAGAAGGGTTTGTCAGTCAGTACTCTGAAGGGTCAGATTTCTGCACTGTCTATCCTTTTGCACAAACGTTTGGCAAATCTGCCAGATGTTCAATCTTTTGTTTAGGACTTGGTCAGAATCAGGCCTATGTTTAAACCTGTTGCTCCTCCCTGGAGCCTTAACCTTGTTCTTAAAGTTTTGCAGCAGGCTCCGTTTAAGCCTATGCATTCGGTTCATATTAAGTTGTTATTGTGGAAAGTTTTGTTTCTACTTGCTATTTTGTCTGCTCGCAGAGATTCAGAGCTTTTGGCTCTGCAGTGTGAATCCCCTTACCTTATTTTCCATGCGGATAAAGCGGTCCTTTGTACTAAGTTGGGATTTCTGCCCAAAATGGTATCAGATCGCAACATCAATCAAGAAATTGTTGTTCCTTCTTTTTGTCCGAATCCTTCTTCTCAGAAGGAATGTCTGTTACACAACCTGGAGGTTGTGCATGCTCTCAAATTGTATCTTCAAGCAACTAAAGATTTTCGGCAGTCTACTGCCTTGTTCGTTTTCGCAGGTAAGCGCTAGGATCAGAAGGTCATTTCCTCTGCTCTTTCTCTCTTGTTGAGAAATGTTATCTGATTAGCATATGAGACAGTTGGACAACAGCCTCCTGAGAGAGTTACGGCTCATTCCACTAGGGCTGTCTCTTCTTCATGGGCTTTAAAAAATTAAGCATCTGTGGAGCAAATATGCAAGGCAGCCACTTGGTCCTCTCTGCATACTTTTTCAAAATTCTACAAATTTGATACTTTTGACTCTACTGAGGCTTCTTTTGGGAGAAAAGTTCTTCAAGCAGTGGTGCCTTCGGTTTAGGTCCACCTGTCTTATTCTCCCTCCCTTTCATTCTGTGTCCTCTAGCTTGGGTATAGGTTCCCACTAGTAAGTGGAATTAAATTGTGGACTCTCCATGCCATAGGAAAGAAAACAAAATGTATGCTTACCTGATAAAATTGCAAATAGAAAATACTCAACCACCAGCTAGCTCCCAGTAGGGCATTGCCGCTCCTGAGCCTACCTAGATATGCTTTTCAACAAATGATACCAATAGAATATAATGAAGCAAATTTGATAACAGAAGTAAAATGATAAGTCTCTTTAAGGACCATTATAGTGCTAAAATGAAATGCTCTAATTCATTACAGCATGTCATTTTATCACTAGCAATGTGGCAAAACTATGTTTTTTTTAATCCCAGCAACAAACAGTTAAAAAAATACCGAGAGCCCCAGAGCACTGCTGTTTCTGTGTGGAAACTGCCCCTGATACAATCAGCAACGTTAGTTACACAGCTGCTTCATGCGACTAGCTAGGGTCCCGAGTGGTTTGTTAATTGCTTAACACAGATTTCAGGGGTTAAACACATAGCTTTGCCGCAACACTAGTGATAAAATGATGTGCTGTAACGAATTATAGAACGTCCTTTTATTATTATAACGTTCTATTTATTTCTAACTATAATGCTTCTTTAAATGCAACAAAGAAAAAAAGTCCTCTGTTTGAATGCATAAGACAAGTGTAGTGGTGCATGAAGGGAGATTACACTGAATGGTCCTGTTATGTCACAACGTAGCTTACAATTCTTTTTTTAATGCAAATGCAATCACCAGCATTCATTCACATTACATAGAGTGTCCTACTCCATCATTTTTTAAAGTGGAAATGGCCAAAGTGCTGTCAGCAGAAGACCCTGCACAGAATGCACTGGCTGCTGTTTTTCATTCACGCTGCCATAAAGTGAGTCACAATAGTGGAATCTTAGGTGTGAGAAAGCGGAGGGAATTCATCTTGGCACATGCATGTGAAGGGTTTCCTAGCTCCTAGTCTTTTTCCAAGCTAAAGGGCTTGAAAACAGTTTATTATGAAATATTTGCTACAAAGTAAGTTTATTTTCTTTTACAATAAATAACATAATTTATGCTTACCTGATAACTTAATTTCTTTCATGGTGGTGAGAGTCCATGATCGATTACTCTTGGCAATTACTCGTCTTTACCGCAAAGATTCCCGAACCCCAGGAACTCTATAAAATCCCTCCCACCTCACTGGCAACTCAGTCTGATGTATAACCAAGCCAAACAGGTAGGAAAAGAATCAAAAGCAATCAAATAAAAGCAGGGGAAAAAGATGTGCATAAGAAAAAACACCACCAGAAAAAACACAGGGTGGAGTCTTGTGGACTCTCACCACCATGAAAGAAATGAATTCATCAGGTAAGCATAAATTATGTTTTTTCATACCGGTGGTGAGAGTCCTCAATCCACTGCTCCTGGGAACTAATACCTAAGCAGTGGAGTCCACAAGTAAATAAATATTTTTGGGGTTTTATTGGAAAAGATGTTTCTTAAATTCCCCCCCCCCCTTATGTCAAAAACATGCAATGAAAAAATAGCCAGCAGGCAAATAATCATCAAGTGACAACTACCTCAAGGTCTTTCCTACAAAAGGCCACCTCCAGGGGCGTATTTAGGTTTTGTGCTGCCCTAGGCACTCAAAATTCTGCTGCCCACCCCAGGTTTAAGGCCTTTTTTTAGACATAATATTTTTGGGGCAGGGTGTAAAAAATAAAAAAAATGTCTTTTTAAGTAGATGTTAATCAGGGCTTGCATTCACTCTGGTCACACACACACACATTTATATACTGTATATAAAGTATATATATATATATATATATACACACACACACACACACACACACATTTATATATATATATAAATTAAGACATTATTTTGCAAGTCAGATGATTAAAGTGTTTATATCAGAAAAAAATATCCTTCACTGTATGATAGTTTGTCAGTAGGTAGTTGTTTAACCTTAAACATCTTCTTTGGTGATTGACAGTTATTTAACCCCTTAACGACCGACGACGTATGCCATACGTCCTCAAAAAAAAAGCACTTAACGACCGAGGACGTATGGCATACGTCGTCGGTTAAACAGAGCACTGGAAGCGATCAAAATCGCTTCCAGCTGCTCTAACAGTATTGCAGGCTTGCCTTGATGTCTAGGCATCCTTCAGTACTGTTGCCGAGTGCAGGGACCGGATTGATCACTCCCCCACGAGTGATCACTTCCGGTTTTGCTCCAGGTGGAGCCCGGCAGTGTTTCAGAGCATCGGAAGCGATCGGACACGCTTCCGATGCTCTGCTTGTGTGCTAAGTGCCTCGGTGGGTCGAGGCGCTTAGTTAGGTATCAAATAATAAATAAAAAATGTAAAAAAAAACGGATAAAATAAAAAAAAAAGCCCAAATAGCCCCCCTCCCCCTTCACTAGGCATCCAAGATGGCGATGCCCAGTGCATCATGGGGCCTCTGGGGGTGTCCCTAGCCTGCATCATCATAGGGGCAAGCTAGGGTCACCCAATCTGAGCCTCCCACCCAAAAAAAAAATAATAATAATAAAATACCCCATTTGTCTGATCATGTCAATATTTGTAAATATTGACTATGATCAGTGTGGATCTCCCTCCCTCTCCTCACTTGCCATTTTGTTGGAGAGAGAGAGACCTGTATTTAGCAGAGAGAGAGATTTATTTCTTTTATTTGTTAAAAAATATAGAACCAAAGGCTCTTTTCAGAGCCATTAACCCCTAGCTTGCCAGTGATGACTATATATCACTGGCAGTAGCATAGGTGCACTTTTTTTTGCTGCATTTTGCTGTCTGTGCATTTTTTTAGGGGTTCATTTTGTTTTTTTAAAAACCCAAAGGCTCTTTTCAGAAACATTTAGTTAATTTAATTTAATTTTCAGAGCCATTAACCCCTAGCTTGCCAGTGATCGCTATAAATCACTGGCAGTAGCATAGCTGTACTTTTTTGCTAGTTAATTTAGTTAATTAATTTAGTTAATTTAATTTTTTTTAGTAATTGTTTTCTGTGACAGATACAAAAATGTCACAGAAAAGATATAGTGCTGAGGAGGCGTATGCCATCCTTGCGTCAGAGTCAGATGCCTCTATTTCTGACTCAGACCCCAATTTGACCCTGCCATGTGCTCAGATACATCACTAGATGCAGTCTCAACTGATAGTGATGTATCTGTGGCTGCTAGCCCCCCTGCCAGCCCCCCTGCTAGCCCCCCTGCCAGAAGGAGGCGTGTTGCTGCCATTGCTGCTGAAGAGTGGGTAACGCCTCATCTCCAAAGGCCAGATATACCACCCTTCACAGCAAATGCTGGCACCTGCTCCCCAGGCGGTGATGGGAGAGAGCAGAGTTGGGGCTACTGATTTTATTTTTAAAATCCCCCCTACTGCCGCAAAGCAGAAACCACAAAAAAAATGCAGAGTCTGTACCAAGAGGGGGAAGAGAAGGGACACCATATATCACTGTCCTGATTGCCCTGGACAGCCTGCACTCTGCATTGGGGACTGCTTCAAGCGGTACCATACAATGGTAAATTTTTAAAAAAATAAATACATTTGCTGTTATATATATATATATTTTTTTTTTGGTTATGTTTACTGTTAGATGGGTTTTTTGTTGTTTTTTTTTTACTTTTTCTGTGCCAGATTTTTACATTTCACTACTCTATTTTTTTCTAAAATTGGGCCTGTTTTTTTTTTTTTAACCAAAACCCATGTCAAACCTATGCATGGGGGGCATAGGTGTTCTCAGGGTGCCTTGCAAAAAACAACCTGAAGTATGTTTTTGTAATAACTTACAACAGTCTCTCCTAAATCATAGTCAAAAAGCAATGTGTCTATAAAAATGAAAATTGAAAAATTACCACCATACACTTTCTCCAATTTTTTGGGCTAAAACGGTTGCTTCAAAGGCATCAAAGCACACCATATACAATACCTTGGGGTGTCAACATTTCAAAAATATACACTTTCATGGCAATAAATAAAAGTGGGGTATGTGATAGGCCCCAAACTAAAGATAGGCCTATCAGAAGAAATACTCTCATTGTTAATAACTAAAATCACAAGTCATAAAATTGTAACATAACCTTCCCAAAATCCTGGCAAACCTATGCATGGGGGGCATAGGTGTACTCAGGGTGCCTTGCAGAAAACAACCTGAAGTATTCTTTTGCAATAACTTACAACAGTCTCTCCTAAATCATAGTCAAAAAGCAATGCGTTTTTAAAAGTTAAAATTGAAAAATAACCACCATACACTTTCTCCAATTTTTTGGGCTAAAACGGTTGCTTCAAAGGCATCAAAGCACACCATATACAATACCTTGGGGTGTCAACATTTCAAAAATATACACTTTCATGGCAATAAATAAAAGTGGGGTATGTGATAGGCCCCAAACTAAAGATAGGCCTATCAGAAGAAATACTCTCATTGTTAATAACTAAAATCACAAGTCATAACATTGTAACATAACCTTCCCAAAATCCTGGCAAACCTATGCACGGGGGGCATAGGTGTACTCAGGGTGCCTTGCAGAAAACAACCTGAAGTATTCTTTTGCAATAACTTACAACAGTCTCTCCTAAATCATAGTCAAAAAGCAATGTGTCTGCAAAAATTAAAATTGAAAAATAACCACCATACACTTTCTCCAATTTTTTGGGCTAAAACGGTTGCTTCAAAGGCATCAAAGCACACCATATACAATACCTTGGGGTGTCAACTTTTCAAATATATGCACATTCATGGAAAACAAATAAATTGGGGTATGTTAAAAGACCCCCCAAAAAGACTATAGGCAAAGAAAATATGTTAAATGTGAAAAAAAATCACAAACGCATGTCAGACATTTGGCATTGCACCCCCCAAACAAGCCACCAAACCTATGCATAGGTGGTATCACTGAACTCAGGAGACGTTGGTGACCACATATTGGTATCTTCTTTGGTAGTAACAAATAACAGGAGCTGTGAATCCATGTCTAAAGTACAATGTATGTGAACAATAACACAAAAATATGAATGCCCAATAGTTTGACAAAGACTAGTGGTTGAATTAGTGCATGGAAAGTGTTAAAATACCTACATTTGAAATACTCTAGGATGTCTACTTTTCAAAAATATATGGTTTGATTGAGGTAAATTACATTGGCCGGCTTCAGAAATGTCTTAAATAGGACATGGGTGCATGGGATGTGGAAATTCAAAGTGGAAAAAATGGAATGGGCTTCCTAAAAATAAGGCCTTTTAGCCCCCACAGAACCCAACACACCTATACATGGGTGGTATCACTGTACTCAGGAGAGGTTTTTGAACACATATTGAGGTGGGTTTTGGCAGTAACACATAACAGGAACTGAAAATCCATGCCTAAAGTACAATGTGTGTTAAAAATAACACACAAAAAATGACTACCCAAAAGTTTGACAAAGACTAGTGGTTGAATTAGTGCATGGAAAGTGTTAAAATACCAGCATTTGAAATACCCTAGGGTGTCTACTTTTCAAAAATATATGGTTTGATGGGGGTAAATTCCATTGGCCAGCTTCAGAAATGTCCCAAATAGGACATGGGTGCATGATGACCGATGTGAAAATTCCAAGTTGAAAAACTGGAATGCGCTACCTAAAAATAAGGCCTTTTAGCCCCCAGAGAACCCGACATACCTATACATGGGTGGTATCACTGTACTCAGGAGATGTTGTTGAACACATATTGAGGTGTTTTTTGGCAGTAACACATAACATGAACTGAAAATACATGCCTAAAGTACAATGTGTGTGAAAAATAACACAAAAAAATGACTACCCAAACGTTTGACAAAGACTAGTGGTTGAATTAGTGCATGGAAAGTGTTAAAATACCAGCATTTGAAATACCCTAGGGTGTCTACTTTTCAAAAATATATGGTTTGATGGGGGTAAATTCCATTGGCCAGCTTCAGAAATGTCCCAAATAGGACATGGGTGCATGATGACCGATGTGAAAATTCCAAGTTGAAAAACTGGAATGCGCTACCTAAAAATAAGGCCATTTAGCCCCCAGAGAACCCGACACACCTATACATAGGTGGTATCACTGTACTCAGGAGATATTGTTAAACACATATTGAGGTGGGTTTTGGCAGTAACACATAACAGGAACTGAAAATACATGCCTAAAGTACAATGTGTGTGAAAAATAACACAAAAAAATGACTACCCAAAAGTTTGACAAAGACTAGTGGTTGAATTAGTGCATGGAAAGTGTTAAAATACCAGCATTTGAAATACCCTAGGGTGTCTACTTTTCAAAAATATATGCTTTGATGGGGGTAAATTCCATTGGCCAGCTTCAGAAATGTCCCAAATAGGACATGGGTGCATGATGACCGATGTGAAAATTCCAAGTTGAAAAACTGGAATGCGCTACCTAAAAATAAGGCCTTTTAGCCCCCAGAGAACCCGACATACCTATACATGGGTGGTATCACTGTACTCAGGAGATGTTGTTGAACACATATTGAGGTGTTTTTTGGCAGTAACACATAACATGAACTGAAAATACATGCCTAAAGTACAATGTGTGTGAAAAATAACACAAAAAAATGACTACCCAAACGTTTGACAAAGACTAGTGGTTGAATTAGTGCATGGAAAGTGTTAAAATACCAGCATTTGAAATACCCTAGGATGTCTACTTTTCAAAAATATATGGTTTGATGGGGGTAAATTCCATTGGCCAGCTTCAGAAATGTCCCAAATAGGACATGGGTGCATGATGACCGATGTGAAAATTCCAAGTTGAAAAACTGGAATGCGCTACCTAAAAATAAGGCCATTTAGCCCCCAGAGAACCCAACACACCTATACATAGGTGGTATCACTGTACTCAGGAGATGTTGTTGAACACATATTGAGGTGGTTTTTGGCAGTAACACATAACAGGAACTGAAAATACATGCCTAAAGTACAATGTGTGTGAAAAATAACACAAAAAATGACTACCCAAAAGTTTGACAAAGACTAGTGGTTGAATTAGTGCATGGAAAGTGTTAAAATACCAGCATTTGAAATACCCTAGGGTGTCTACTTTTCAAAAATATATGGTTTGATGGAGGTAAATTCCATTGGCCAGCTTCAGAAATGTCCCAAATAGGACATGGGTGCATGATGACCGATGTGAAAATTCCAAGTTGAAAAACTGGAATGCGCTCTCTAAAAATAAGGGCTTTTAGCCCACAGAACCCTACACACCTATACATGGGTGGTATCACTGTACCCAGGAGATGCTACTGAAGACATATTAGGGTGTTATTTGGCAGTAACCCTTAACATTTTATCAGTAAATGTATTCTTAAATTGCTATTTGTCAAAAAATCAAATTATTTCCCCCCCCCCAAACTTTGGCATAGATTGGTGGTAAAATGGTTGCATGAAAAAAAGTCAAAATACCCCAAGTTTAATACCTTAGGTTGTCTTCTTTTAAAAAATATATACATTTGAAGGGTTATTCAGGGATTCCTGACAGATATTGGTGTTACAATGTAACTATCGCCAATTTTGAAAAAACATGGTTTTGAAATAGCAAAGTGCTACTTGTACTTATTGCCCTATAACTTGCAAAAAAAGCAAAGAACATGTAAACATTGGGTATTTCTAAACTCAAGACAAAATTTAGAAACTGTTTAGCATTGGTATTTTATGGTGGTTGTAGATGTGTTAGAGATTTTGGGGCTCAAAGTTAGAAAAAGTGTGGTTTTTTTCATTTTTTCCTAACATTTTATAATTTTTTTATAGTAAATTAAAAGATATGATGAAAATAATGGTATCTTTAGAAAGTCCATTTAATGGCGAGAAAAACAGTATATAATATGTGTGGGTACAGTAAATGAGTAAGAGGAAAATAACAGTTAAACACAAACATCGCAGAAATGCAAAAATAGCCTTGGTCCCAGATGGTCAACAAATTGAAAAGTGGTCTGGTCACTAAGGGGTTAAGCAAAATATCTGCTTGGATAAATATGTAATGAATATACAAACTGGCCTTTAAAAGTACTTAAAAAATACAACAGTAGTTATGATAGGCTTAGGAATTGTATGCTAGGGGATAACGTCACATGATACAATCATAATAAAGTATATACTTGTATTGCTTCTGAATGTATTAAATGCATACAACATATTTTTAGTTGTGTTTTAAGTCACATAGTTGTATAGATTTAACAATAAATACTTATTCTTTGCATGTATGACAGATAGACAAACAGTACATGTACAAGTATTTAGTGACTAATCCGTTTAAGTATTTTAATGCCTAATGAAGATGTATTGAAGGGAGAAAGGCATATGCTGTTTCACAGTGGTCACGGTGTAGTGCACAGTCTGTGTGAGTCTCAATCACGCGGTAGAGCCAGGAAGAATACCGCATTCCCTCTCAGTCCAGGCCAGGCTGCGCAAGTGAGCTCCGCCTCCACTGTCACCACGTCATGCAATCCCATAGGATAGCAATAGCCGGGCCAGCCATTTAAGTCATTAGTAAGTGGTTGATTTAGCCACCCGGCCCTGAGTTCAGTAGAGTGGCTCTAGGGACTCAAAATTCTGCTGCCCCTTAAAAATCTGCTGCCCTAGGCACCGGCCTTGTTGGCCTATGCCTTAATACGCCCCTGGCCACCTCTGTAGAAATTAAGAAAAAAAAAGCTGCCTTGCAAATTAGGACAACTGAAGCGCCATTCCTAAAAGACCCAGAAATAGCAATCAATCTAATAGAATATGCAGTAATCCATTAAGGTGGAGGCTAACCTGCTTCCAAAAAAAAGCCTTATGGAATAGAAGTCTCAACCAAGAAGACTAAGAAATTGCAGAAGCTTACTGCCCATTCCAGGAACCAGAAAAAGAAGACAAACAAACTAGAAGTTTGTCTGAAAACTATAGTAGCGTCACTATAATACTTTTACGCCTTAACAACAAATTACTGTCTGATACAGACAGAAGATACAACACTAGGAAAGAAAAGAAGTCTAGTCCTAAAAAGCTGCCTTATCCTAAAAAAATAAAATAAGGGGGACACCCGGGCGGCGGCCATCTTACAGGTCGCACTGAGCTTCAGCTCCTTAAGCTATCTTCATTGGAACCTGATTTAGCATTGCATTTTTAGCAACACTTTGATCAAAACAGTGGAGAGGCTGGTCTGAAGAAGTCCGAATTCAAGATATAGGGTTTTTGAATAGTGACTAGGCTCCATAGCCCTCAGTACCGGACTTTGCACTTTGAGGCCTTCCCCTATTATAGAAGCCTCAGCCTGTCCCCACAACTAGCTGTGCCCTGAGTGCGCAGTATACATCCAACCTTAACATGGATTCAACTACCTTGTTACTATTAGAGCTCAGCAACCTTCTAGATGCTTATAAAGTTGCTTTTGAAAAATCCCTGCAAAAGGGGATATATCCATCCACAACTACTGACCGGGATGAAGCCACGCGGGGAGACTGCGACTCTATAGAGACGGAGAGAGATGCAGCTTCTGTGCCTTGGCAGATAATACCCTCCTTCCCAAGTCCTACTCATATCTCGGTAGAAATGAGCGATGGAAGGCTGACACGAAACCCACTTACCTCAACAGTGACTTGGATGAGCCACGGGCAGGGAGCGGACGCCGCCGCCATGCAGGAACCTTTTTCAGCATCTATTGGCATGGCTTGTTCCAGGCCTGATGGAGACATCCCCACAGCCGTCCGATGTTTTGGCGGTCCGAGTGGCAGAGCACCTTCAACGGATGCCTCTCTGGAGATGCGGGCCCAAACAAGTGCAGGTCATGGCTGCCGTGACTTGAGTCTCACAAAGTCAGCACGTTACCTGGGAGCGACTATCAGAGAAGCCAAGCACATTCCCACATTTAACATCTATTCGGCAGACACCCCTCTGAATCACGTCGCCGAGACCTTAAGAAGCAGCAAAACGTATCCCTCACCCAGCTCGCATATTTTAGGACCCAGTCGAGTGTCCCTTCTGGCATACTGCAAGCCCGCTCTGAACAGTAAGGACCTAAGGTACGGAACTTCAGCTTCCAAAAAGCCAGATGGCAACTTGGGACAGCCGTTTGATCCTGGAGGCTTGGTGCATTCATTAGGACTGGGGTTTTCAGCCGCTGCTTGAGCGATACCATTAGAAAGCCCCAGGTTATGGCATGTGTTTTGTACACTAGAAATATCTGTTACTTTTAGGGGATATGTATAAATAAGTATTCCTCATAAATAGATTGCGGCGGAAGCCCCCCCCATTAACGATACGTTATCTATGGAGCCGCAAACTGAACTTAACTCACATAGCTCTTAAAAATGTTAGAGCACAATTCTCTTACAATGTCTGGTGTGGCAGCTGAGGCGTTCCGGCATCAGATAACCTTATAGACTATAGAGCACTGTACTTTATTGTGGGTTTATATCAGTTTCTATGGACTCCTATGCTATGTACCTAGTATACCAATATTATTCATTGAGTCTTATGTTGCCACACGCTGTTTGTCTGTATTATTCCAACTGCTATTATGTGCCTGACCCACCTTCAACAAGTGCCGACTTAATGCTGTCATAATCCCTTTCAGCTAGAGGCAGACAGCTCCTTTAACCTATTAACATGTAAATACTATATTGCATATGGTAACCCCCCCCTTTTTTATCATTTTAATGCACAGCAACATGAAGTCAACTATCATCCCTGCATAGGGCTCCAGATATAGCGCTCTTGCGTTGTTAATGGCTAGAGATATACTCACCTGAATAGATCTTAGATAAGTCTATGCCATCCTGTTTGACTCTAACTCTCTCCCCATTCCTAGGTCCACATATCCCACTGCGCTATTAGTCTCTATTGCTGTTATACAGTCACTGACATAAAGTCTTATTTAGAGCTGGAGGAAGTGGGCAGACATTGTTTTTCTATTTTCTGTATAATTAGTATTAGGTGATTCTAATTCTAGTCCAGGTTTATGTTTGAAATAATGCTCCAATGTTGCCTCTGAACATTACAAGTGACACTAAACTGACCTTATTGTTGAATATAATCTTGTTTACATATTTTAAGCCCAAAAGTGGCTATTGACCACACTACCTTTCCTCCGCTATAGACCATTACCCCACTAGGAGGTCCAAAAGTGGCCTACTCATACATTTGGAGGTATATATAATTATAAAAAGTGAGGATTCTATCAGATTTGCCTATTCTTAACCCCTGCGAAGGTATGACTATATATACACATGTTATTTTTTCTTGTGGGTGGTGAGCATTGTACCTACATATATATGTGCACTATTCCTTAAATTTTATTTTATTTCTATGTTAGTATGGCATTTCCATTTACTCTGTAATTGATTTTTTTTTATTCCTCAATAAAAATTTAAATAAAAATAAAAAAATAAAAAATAAAAATAAGATAAGGAAGATCATATAAAAGAGCAGAGAAGTCAGAAAACTATTTCTAGCAGAACAGGCAAAAGAAAGAAAACTGAACATCAAGGACTGTGAGACCAAATCAGAGCAAATAGAAACATAGACGATCCCTCTAGACCAGTGTTTCCCAACCGCGGTCCTTAAGTACCCTCAACAGTCTTGGTTTTCATTATAGCTGAACCAGTGCACAGGTGAAATAATCAGCTGATAGGTTAGAGCAGGTTAGTAACCATGGTTACTAATCAGCTGATTACTTCACCTGTGCACTGGTTCAGCTATGAAAACCAGGACTGTTGGGGGTACTTGAGGACAGCGGTTGGGAAACACTGCTCTAGACTGATTAGGCACCATTTTGGAAGAAAACCAGAGGTGGAAAAAACATGTTAGTTGAAATGGCCACGGAACTTCCTAAGCAACCACAAACACTGCTTGAGGATCAACGGCCCTTACATAGTATCTGGCAAGTTAAAGAATGAAAAAAAGACCATCACAATTCTTACCTTATGGCCAGGAAACTGAGAGTTCCCCCTTTACCCTTTGGTTGCTAAGTCATTTCCCACCTGTGTGCTAAGCTGGTTTTGAGCTTTTTGTTGCAGTTCACATTCACACACTTTTAGAAGTTGTGTGAATAACCTATAAAAACTATATATTGTTTTTTTCAGCAGACTCTGCAGATTCAAAATATATCATTATTATATGTATGTTTGTTATCATGTTTGAAAAATAAAGCAAAACATTAGAAAAAAAAGTGTATATTTTTACTCCTGACTAATTAACTGAATGCAATTTCATTTTTGTAAACCTGTGTGTAGATAAATATTTGTAGTAGATAACCTGTATAAAATAAGTAAAAACTGAGAACATTTCATTGTGTTTTTCCAACTTTTTTATTGTCGGGATGTCAATTTAGTATATAATCAAAGACAGCGTTTTTTAAATTTAATATTCTGTTACTGGCATTTAAATAGTTCTAGCCACCAGGGAAGTTAAGATATGGCAACTAAACTACATTTTTAGAAACTACACTCCCAGGCCTATCAGATGAGGGTTTATTTGTATTTATATCTCAAACTGGAGTATGTAACAAATAAGCAAATATTGCACTTGTATATAAAAAAAAATGTTTTCTGAGCAAAGTGTGCTGTTTAGTTATATATTGCACACTCCAATTTTATTCAGCTATTTCTTATGCACTCAAATTTTGCGCTATACATCTATGTAGCCCCTAGATTGATGCGCCAAGGGGTGTACTTTCCAAAAATGTGCACGTGATTTACTGTATTTTAACTTCCCAGGTGGCTACAGCTGTCTAATTGCAGACATCACCCCTAAAAGTTTAAACGTTTTTACGTTTAGACGTTTTTTTAATATTATCATGTCTGCAATTAAATAGCTCTAGCCACCTGGGAAGTTAAAATAGGGTACATAAAGTACACATTTGTATGAAGTACACCCCTTTGGGCATAAAATTAGGGGCTACAGTTATTTCTAGCACAAGAGTTGAGTGCGTAAAAAAATAACGGAATATGGTGCTTTAAATAGAAAATATTTTTTTCTAAGTAAAGTGAAATGTTCAGCTATTTCTTACGCACTCAAATTTTGCACTATATTTACATGTAGCCCCTTATTTGGTGTGCCAATGGGTGTACTTTCCAAAAATGTGTACTTTATTTACTGTATCTTAGCTTCCCATGTGTCTACAGCTGTCTAATTGCAGACATCACCCCTAAAACTTCAAAGATAATTTGTTTTAAGTTTTTCAAGGTTGCCATATCTCCAATTAAACAGCTCTTTCCACCTAGGAAGTTAAAAGAGGGTGCATAAAGTGCACATTTGTATAAAGTACACGCTTTTGCATATCAATGAGGTGCTACATGTATTTGTAGCACAAATGTGGAGTGCGTAACAATTAACGGAATCGCTTTGGTTTGAAAAAATATTTTCTGTGCAAAGTGACATGTTCAGCTATTTCTTGCGCACTCAACGTTTGTGCTAGAAATAGATGTAGCCCCTTATTTGATGCGCAAAGAGATGTACTTTCTATAAATGTGTACTTTATGTAACCTATTTCAAATTCCCAAGTGGCTACAGTCGTCTAATTGCAAACAAAACCCCTATAATTTTACAGTTTTGAACAGTTTTTCACAGCGGTTATGCCTACTATTAAACAGCTCCAGCCACCTAGGAAGTCATGATATGGTACATAATATATATTTTTAGAAAATACACACCTTGCCGCATCAAATAAGGGCTATATGTATTGCTAGCACAAAACTAAGGAATGCATTAATTAAAATAAAATGGTGCTTTGCTTAGAAAACATATTTTGTAAGCAAAACACCATATAACGTTAACTGTTGTGCTAACATTACTTGTAAACCCTCATTTGATGTGAATGGGTACATACTTTCTAGACATATTTACTTTATTTTCCATAGCATAACTTCCCAGGTGGCCACTGCTAAAAGCTGCTAAAATAATTGTCTTTAAACTTAAAGGGGCTATGGCTGGAATCAAACAGCTGTAGCCACTTTTGGATGTTAAGGCGCAATGTACAGCTGCAGCCAGCACCTGCTGAGACCACTGAGGGATTAGCAGCTGTTTACAGGAACCACAGAGCAAATATAAATGCAGAACTCAGCAGTGCCAGGTTTACTAGAACCAGAATGCACCTGCAGACTGGAATTGCAGATGAGGACTATAACTGCAGAGGATGCGATGACAATGAAGTCATAAGCAGAAAATGCTGAGCAAATAGAAATGCAGAACTCAGAAGCGCAGCGTTTACTGGAACCAGAATGCTGCTGAAGACTAAAATTGTAAATGACAACAACTGCTGAAGCCGTATTTGAATATGCAGCTGTTAGGGGAGCTGTTAAGATTGGCAGAGCAAACAGAACTTAGCAGGAACTGCAGAACAAACAGAACTCAGCGGCGCAGGGTTTACTGGAACCATAATGTACCCTTACTACAAGAGACTTAAAGAAAAAACAGAAGCTGGATGCCTGCTGCGAGTAGATGCAGTGGCAGCTCGTGGGTTATTCACATGGGGGTTCACGGACCAGTTATGTAAAATATATATATATATATATATATATATATATATATATATATATATTACCCTCACACACAATCATATTATAGTGCTTGCTATATTACTTGCAGCCAGCAGGTGGCAGTGGTGCATAACATTTAAGAATTACAGCAGTGAAGATTTCTAAGATGGAAAAGTTTTTACTACATTTGTTATGTATATTCTTTATTGATGCATAACGATTTTTTATTTTATTTTACATCTGTAGTCCTAGACTACAGAAGTAAAATTAAAAAAAATCGTTTATTATCAGTAAAGAATATACATAACACAAATGTAGTAAAAACGTTTTCCATCTTAGAAATCTTCACTGCTGTAATTCTCCCTGATCGGCTACACTGAACTGCTCTACTTGCTGGCTGCTGCTGTTGCAGTCTACACTCTATCTTTATGCTGTTATAAGATCTGGAGTGAGTTTTTGCCTAAGTAGATATGATGATAAAGTAGGATAGAGACATACCTTGATTAGCAGTGCTAGTGTTTGTTCCACATGCGTGCAAGTCTGCAGCCACTGTCAGAATCTTCTCTAGCAGATCTAGCGTCATCTGAGAAGGAAACAAAGTCAGAGTTTATAAGGAACTCAGCTGCTTCCTCGTCAGATGCTCAGCCATAATTCTCTTTACAAAATGAATAGATATTTTAAAAGAAATTATACTGCTAGAAAAGACATAATTTTTACTGCAAAAAATAAGCTTCTTTCCAGTAAAAATACTAGGGTTTTTGAAAGACGGTGAGAGCTGTGCAAAGAGGGTGTTTTGAGCACCTTCCAAGGGCTCTAAAAGACTGATTTTAACAATATATATATTTTAATAAAAGCATCTCTCTAACATTGATTAATTTATTATCATATTATCCAGGTGTTCATTTGATTACAAATATTATATCAGTATCCGTATAGTAAAGGAATGTCATTTTTCTTAGCTAGGTGATCACTCCGGTAACGGTGGCTACCACAGTGATCATTTAGCTAATATACTTAAATAGATAAAAAATAAATAAAAACATGTACTAGTTTATTTTAGGGAAATTTATTTTGGGGGTCTCTAGGCAATTTTGATCTTTATTTATGTGCCTTTAGAGACCCCTTTATAATTGTTATTTATTTATTTATTATTGAGTTTTCCAACCCCTTATAATTTTTTAAATGTATTTATTTTTAAATTTTAATTTTTTAAATTATTTACACTTCTGTTAACATAAAATGTATATAGGCTACAACACTGTAAGAGCACTTTTAGTTTATGGGGCCTATTTATCCAAGCGTCAACTGAAAATATGTTGGAATTCCGCATTGTAATTTTCGCAAGATTGATCCGCCGTAGTTATCAAAGCCGTCAAGATCGGCAAATGTTGAAATTTGTGACGTAAAACACGATCCCGCGATCTCAATCCGACGCAGATCGATGCGAGTTGAAAACCTGTGGTATTCGAGCGGAATTGTGTTCATTCGCCCTCCTATTTAACACTATTTAAAGCTCTCACGAATGCCATAGAACTCAATGGGAGTCTGAAAACACAGAAAGCTTATGTTCGATGCTGCAAGAGAATGAAGTATATTACATAATAAAAGTAAATTAAAAACTTTATTACAATTGTATACCCTTTCTAAATCAAATATTATTACCCCACATTTGGTGCACTAGTAGATATAGGGATAAAAATGAAAAATACATTACTACTTATGGATTGTATTACAAATTTGTCTCTCATTACAAAGCAAGGGGACAATATTATTTCTATATATTTGGTGCATCGTTTTGCCCCAAACTTGTCGCACTAATAGATATAGAGATAAAAATGAAATAAATACACAACATAATATAGCTAACTTCCTTTTTATTTGTTGGAAAAATCTATGTGCACCATGTTTAAGCCATGTAATACAAGTCACACTCTCCACTTCGCGCCATATACGACGCAAACCTCTAAATAACCCACACACTAGTGAATTTTTCAACCACTTTTGATTGGAATATGCATAATCACATGATTTATGACATCAGCCAATCTGATTCAAATACACATTATAAACTATCACTAACGAATCAAATTGCTCGATACTTGTGTCATTGATCACTTTGAAAGTATGTATATGTGAAATTAGTATTAAGGATAAACATTGATGCTGACATTAGGACACACAGTAGAATATTTTAGACAATGATTTTAACATTTGAATTGATGTTTGATTCAATATAATCTTAAACTGATAGCTCAAAGGGATAGCCCACCTAACTTTAAACTGTCATGATTCAGATACAGCGGAAATTAAATCACCTCTTTACTGGCATGCTATTTTCAGTGTATTTCTTCCTTCTCTTGAATTTCTTTTTCAGTAAGAAATATCATCTTATATGCCAAGCCATTTTATAACACCTGTGAAGGGGTGGTTTTAAAAAAATAGATTGCAATCAGGAGGGGTTAGACAGGTACAGAGAGAAAACTGGCCCAGCTCTTAAAGGGACAGGAAACCCCAAAATATTATTTCATGATTTGGATAGAACATACAATTTTAAACAACTTTAAAATTTACTTCTGTTATCAAATTTTGCTTCATAGTCTTGTTATCCTTTGCTGAAGGAACATCATTGCACTACTGGCAGCTTGCTGAACACATCTATTTAGCCAATCACAAGAGACAAATGTGTGCAGGCACCAATTAGCAGCTAGCTCCCACTAGTGTAGGATATGTGCGTATTCTTTTCCAACAAGGGAAATCAAGAGAACAAAGCACATTTGAAAATAGAAGTGAATTTTAAAGTGTTTTAAAATGACATGCTCTATAAGAATCATGCAACTTAAATGTTTACATTCCTATACCTTTAAAATATCCATTGATTGCAAATAAATACATATGATACTCTGATTACATGTTATATTCACAATTATTCCTGCTCAGAATAATAATATAATTACAATATATACATATAGTGGTATAAATAAACAGAGATATGACAGACAACATTGTTTAGAACAAAAAAAGGAACTTAGGGACATGTAAATATGTTTGCAAAAGATTTCTGACATAACACACACACGTAAAGTATTGTGCAAGGATATATGTACAAATTCTAGCATTAATAATAATTTCAAAAATAAATAAAAAATGACTTCTAGAAATACAAATAAACATTAATTTATGTGAAAGTATCATATAACAAAGCAATATAAAATAACTTTCTATGAGACATTGTTTGTTGAGGTATAAATCAATCTATTTCTTGGACATTAACAGATGAAAAATGAAAGATTAGCTTAAGAGAAATGTGCTTGTTCATTGACAGTAATTAAATGGTATAAATAAAGTTGGGAAAAACCCGAATAACCGCGACATCGATGACTGTTAGTTAACACCAGTCTGATGCTCTTCGCACTGTACATGACGCGCATGTTTTTGACGGCTTTTTTGATAAATAAGGACATCATATTCAGGTCAGCGATGTCTGGTGAGTGTATTGACGCCGGCAAATTCAACATAGTTGACGCTTTGATAAATAGGCCCCATAATCTCATCAGATTATCTTTCCAACGGTGGGTTTTGGGGGTCTGTAGCTGCTTAGATGCACAAGATACGGGGCATCTAAGCAGCATGCCCCCATCTCTCCATAACTGTCAATTGACAGTTGTAAATAAAGTTATGATGACGTCATCGCATCAATGCGTGATGACATCATCATGCTCCATGTGAAGCCCCGAGCCTGCACTTCAATATGAGGGCGGGTGGAGGGAGATGGGGGCCCTGAGGCCCCTCTCAAGGTTAGTGAGTCCTAGCAATGGCATGGAACTGTCGTTAGCACCTGAGGGTGAAACTTAGCGACGGCTCCATGCCGTTGTTATCATTTAAGGGGTTAATGAGTGATACATACTTCTGCTGAAACATAGTCAAATTGAAATCAGAGAGAAGAATCCCTTTTCAACAGAGGCAATGGGGTCAATTTATCAATTGCCGTGCGGACATAATTTGCTGTAGGGAATCATGTTCGCCTGACATCGCATACGCTATCGGCATTTAACATTGCACAAGCATTTCTTGTAAAATGCTTGCGCAATGCCACCCCCTGCACATTCCCGGCCAATAGGCTGCTAGCAGGGGGTGTCAATCATCGGATCGGAATGATTGCAGTACGACACCCAAGTTAAGGAGCAGCGGTCTTGCTTCTTAAGTTACGTTTCCGGTAAGCTGAAAACTTTGAACGTAGAAAGCAGCATCTGCTGCTTCTTAAATCTACCCCTAACTCTGAATGACTCTGAAAATTGCACGGAATTCAAACATATTAAAAGGAAACCTCGAGGAAACCAAAAAAAAACTTGCACTCTCTGAGACCCCCAGACGGCCCCCCATCCTGAAAGTCTTCATCTGTAAAGAATACAGATCCAGTAGGTTGAACAAAAGAAGCGAGAGAGCCTATCGCCTAGATTTAGAGTTCTGCGTTAGCCGTCCAAACCAGCGTTAGGGGGTCCGAACGCTGGTTTTGGCCGCCCGCTGGTATTTAGAGTCTTGTAGGTAAGGGTCTAACGCTCACTTTCCAGCCGCGACTTTTCCATACCGCAGATCCCCTTACGTCAATTGCGTATCCTATCTTTTCAATGGGATCTTTCTAACGCTGGTATTTAGAGTCTTGGCTGAAGTGAGCGTTAGAACTCTAACGAAAAGACTCCAGCCGCAGAAAAAAGTCAGGAGTCTGCCGACTGGACCTTGCCGCTACTCTAATAAATGTATTAACCCCTAAACCGCCTCACTCCCGCCTCGCAAACCCTATAATAAATAGTATTAACCCCTAATCTGCCGACCGGACCTCGCCGCTACTATAATAAATGTATTAACCCCTAAAGCTAAGTCTAACCCTAACACTAACATCTCCCGAAGTTAAATATTATTTTTATCTAACAAAATAAATTAACTCTTATTAAATAAATTAATCCTATTTAAAGCTAAATACTTACCTGTAAAATAAACCCTAATATAGCTACAATATAATGAATAATTATATTGTAGCTATTTTAGGATTTATATTTATTTTACAGGCAACTTTGTATTTATTTTAACTAGGTGCAATAGCTATTAAATAGTTAATAACTATTTAATAGCTACCTAGTTAAAATAATTACAAAATTACCTGTAAAATAAATCCTAACCTAAGTTACAATTAAACCTAACACTACACTATCATTAAATTAATTAAATAAATTACCTACAATTATCTACAATTAAATCAACTAAACTAAATTACAAAAAAAACAAACACTAAATTACAAAAAAAAAAGATTACAACAATTTTAAACTAATTACACCTACTCTAAGCCCCCTAAAAAAATAACAAAGCCCCCCAAAATAAAAAAAATGCCCTACCCTATTCTAAAATAAAAAGTTAACAGCTCTTTTACCTTACCAGCCCTTAAAAGGGCCTTTTGCGGGGCATGCCCCAAAGAAAACAGCTCTTATGCATTTAAATAAACATACAATACCCCCCCAACATTACAACCCACCACCCACATACCCCTAATCTAACCCAAACACCCCTTAAAAAACCTAACACTGGGTGGTGGGTTGTAATGTTCTTTATTTAAATGCAAAAGAGCTGTTTTCTTTGGGGCATGGTAAGGTAAAAGAGCTGTTAACTTTTTATTTTAGAATAGGGTAGGGCATTTTTTTATTTTGAGGGGCTTTGTCATTTTTTTAGGGGGCTTAGAGTAGGTGTAATTTGTTTAAAATTGTTGTAATCTTTTTTTATTTTTTGTAATTTAGTGTTTGTTTTTTTGTAATTTAGTTTAGTTGATTTAATTGTAGATAATTGTAGGTAATTTATTTAATTAATTTAATGATAGTGTAGTGTTAGGTTTAATTGAAACTTAGGTTAGGATTTATTTTACAGGTAATTTTGTAATTATTTTAACTAGGTAGCTATTAAATAGTTATTAACTATTTAATAGCTATTGTACCTAGTTAAAATAAATATAAAGTTGCCTGTAAAATAAATATAAATCCTAAAATAGCTACAATATAATTATTTGTTATA
This sequence comes from Bombina bombina, assembly GCF_027579735.1. Classification (NCBI taxonomy): domain Eukaryota; kingdom Metazoa; phylum Chordata; class Amphibia; order Anura; family Bombinatoridae; genus Bombina; species Bombina bombina. The sequence goes on from NC_069505.1 coordinate 210,087,230, forward strand.
TTGTAGCTATATTAGGGTTTATTTTACAGGTAAGTATGTAGCTTTAAATAGGATTAATTTATTTAATAAGAGTTAATTTATTTCGTTAGATAAAAATTATATTTAACTTAGGGGGTGTTAGTGTTAGGGTTAGACTTAGCTTTAGTAGCGGCGAGGTCTGGTCAGCAGATTAGGGATTAATACTTGAAGTTAGGTGTCGGCGATGTTAGGGAGGGCAGATTAGGGGTTAATACTACTTATTATAGGGTTTGCGAGGCAGGAGTGAGGCTGTTTAGGGGTTAATACATTTATTAGAGTAGCGGCGAGGTCCGGTCGGCAGATTAGGGGTTAATAAGTGTAGGTAGGTAGCGGAGACGTTGGGGGGGGGCAGATTAGGGGGTAATAAATATAATATAGGGGTCGGCGAGGTTAGGGGCAGCAGATTAGGGGTACATAGGGATAATGTAGGTTGCGGCGGTGTACGGAGCGGCAGATTAGGGGTTAATAATAATATGCAGGGGTCAGCGATAGCGGGGGCGGCAGATTAGAGGTTAATAAGTGTAAGGATAGGGGTGTTTAGACTCGGGGTACATGTTAGGGTGTTAGGTGCAGACTTAGGAAGTGTTTCCCCATAGGAAACAAAGGGTCTGCGTTAGGAGCTGAACGCTGTTCTTTTTCAGCTCAAACTGCCCCATTGTTTCCTATGGGGATATCGTGCACAAGCACGTTTTTGAAGCTGGCCGCGTCCGTAAGCAACGCTGGTATTGAGAGTTGCAGTGGCGGTAAATATGCCTGTACGCTCCCTTTTTGGAGCCTAACACAGCCCTTCTGAGAACTCTAAATACCAGCGTTGTTTAAAAGGTGCGGGGGGGAAAAAACACGCGTAGCTAACGCACCCCCTTCTAACGCAAAACTCTAAATCTAGGTTTAAGTGTTTTTATGTCTCTTTGAGAGAAAATTAGCTTAAACATATCTTGTTTTTGTGTAAAAATGGTGCTGTCTCACACTCCCTTGAGAGGCCAAAAAGCAATATCTGTAACCTGGGTTTTTTAAACAGCGTTATGATTTGCAGAAGGCTACAGAACTTGCTTTTGGCCTCTAAGGGAACGTGGTTAAAGCACTATTTTTGCTAATGCCTTTTTAAGATTACAATAAAAGGGACACATGTTAAAAATACCCACAAAGTAAAAAAACGTTCCTTTATCAGTGAAAAATCTAATAATTTGTTTAAAAACTAAACATACATTCAGCATTCATTTACACAAACGAATGCCAAATATGTCAGCAATTCACGGCATTCAGCTCTTTTCGGAACCGGATACATTTGTGTAATTGTAACCATGGTTATAAAGAACTGATTATGCACAACTTTTAAAAGTTGATAGATTTGATAATATGTTGATGGCATTTAGCACTTTAGGGAGTATATCATTATTTTTTTAGATAAAAAATATTAATGTTTCACAATAAAAGGACACAAAACCTAAAAACTTTCTCTCATTATTTAGATTGAGCATACCATTTTAAACAACTTACTAATTTACTTTTATTATCAATTTTGCTTAATTCTCTTGGCATTCTTTGTTGAAGGAGCAACAATGCACTAGGAGCTAGCTGAACACATTGGGGGAGCCAATGGAAAGAGGCATATATGTGCAGCCACCAATAAGCAGCTTGCTCTCAGTAGTGCATTGATGCTCCTTTTCAACAAAAATATAATTTATGCTTAACTGATAAATTAATTTCCTCCATGGTGTGTGAGAGCCTATGATCCATTAATCCTAGTAATTACTCTTCCCTGCCACTAGGAGAAGGCAAAGATTTCCAAACCCCAAGTGCTCTATAAAACCCCTCCCACTTCACAGGCAACTCAGTCTAATGTATACGCAAGACTAATAGGAGCAGGGAAAAAAAGATGTGCGCAAGAAAAAAAAACTCCAGACAATAACAAAGGGTGGGGTCTCGTGGACTCTCACCACCATCAAAGAAATTAATTTATCAAGTTAGCATAAATTATATTTTCTTTCATACAGGTGATGAGAGTCCACAATCCATTACTCCTGGGAACTAATACCCTGTGGAATCCACTTGTAATAAAATGAAACATAAAACATGGGATTTACAAAACAACTTGTTTTCACTTTAGAACTGAATCAACAATCCCAAAAGAACCCAAAACATGTCAAAACAATGCAATGAAAAACTACAAACATCAATCAATTATCCTGTCACAACTGCCTGAAGGACTTTAGGCCACCTCAGAAGAAGCAAAAACACCAAAATGGGAGAATGTAGTTAAATTATGCAAAGAAGACCAAGTAGCTGCCTTACTAATTTGGACAACTGAAGCCTCATTCCTAAAAGACCAATAAATGACAACTAATCTAGAAGAATAAGCAGTAAACCATTAAGGTGGAGACTGACCTGCCTCCAAAAAACGCCTTATGAAATAGAAGTCTCAACCAAGAAGACAAAGAAATGGCAGAAGCTTTCTTCGCGTTCTAGTAACCAGAAAAGAGAACAAACAAACTAGAAGTTTGTATGAAAACTATAGTAGCAACAACAGAATACTTCAAAGCTCTAACAACATTCAAAATCTGCAACAACAAAAAACCTCGCTGAAGTATTTTAAGGTTTAAGACACAAAGAAGAGATAACAATTTCCCCGACTGATATAGTCAGAAGATACAACCCTAGGCAAGAAAATAAATTTAGTCCTAGAAACTGCCTTATCCTTAAAAAAATAACTCAGAAAATCTTTAAGCAGAAGAAAAGGCAAAAAAAAAAAGTCCTTATGCATAGGCACAAAAAATGAGGAGCCTGCAAAACCTTCAAGAGGAGAAAATTGTTTAAACAACAGGCTTTACTCTAGCCAAAGTCTGAACAAAACTATGAATATCTGGATAAATTTATATTTTCTAGAGGAAATTAACTGAAAAGGCTGAATTCTAACTGGTGGATAAACCCTTATCCAAACCAATTTGTAAAAACGGCAAAATCCGGGGAATTCTAAAAGAATGCCAGGAAAAAAATGACCCTTACACCAAGAAAAGGTCCACCAAACCTTATAATAAATCTTTCTGAACACAAGTTTACAAGCATGTATCAGAATCGGAGAATCCTCTTTGCCAAGAACTATTTTTTCAGTCTCCATGCCTTCAAGCTTAGAGATTTAAGACCTGGAAGAAAAAACATACCTTGAGACAGAAGAACTGGATACAAAGGCAGAGACCAAAGAGGACACCTGGACATCTGAACTAGATCCGCATACCAAACTCTGCAAGACCAAGCTAGAATCACTGATGCTCCCTCCAGTTTGATCTTTGCAATTACCCTGGGAAGAAGAACCAGAGGTGGAGAAAAGAAGCTTGTGAAAATAACGCATCTTCCAGAGCCTTCACAAACACTGCTTGAGGATCCATGGAGCTTGAACAATACCTGGAAAATAAGATATTCAACTGAGAGACCATCAAATCTATTTCTGGGAGACCCCAAAGATCCACTATCTGATTGAAAACATCCAGATGTCTCTCCTGGATTCAAGGACTAGTGAAAAAATCTGTTTCCCAGTTGTCCACTCCAGGAATATGAACAGCAGTAATTGAACAACAATTGATTTCTGCACAGGAAATAATTTGCAATAGCCAAAGCTTACAAAGATGAAGAGGCCTCATGAGGAAGCGAACAAACGGAATAGCATCCAAAGCCACATGATTGACCCAAAATATCATCCAGGTAAGGAAACACTGCAATACCGTGTGTTCTGATCACAGACAAAAGGATAACCAGGATATGAAGAAAATAAGAAATAATCTTAGAGACTGCATCAGGGATAAGAAATACAACTGGGGACTTAACCATAGGTATAAAAAGAGAATTTAAACGGATAACTGGTTTGTCCCCTTCTACTTTAGGACGTTAAACTCTAAAGTAAACAAAGTTTCTTAAAAAAAAGAGAATGAATATGCTCAATTTAAATGAATAAGTATATATTTCAGATTCATGAGCAGAGATAGACCCCTGATTATCAGAACAAAACATCTCCCTCTGAGGACATAGCAGCATCATGACTAGTAATATTAACCTCAGCAGGCTTAGAGCTAGTAGAATTCTTACCTGACCTTTTATGCTTACTTGAAGGTGGCATGGCCACCAACATTTCAGACACAGTAGACTGTATAAAATAATTTACTCCAGGGATCAGTAGGATTTTCCTGTAAGAAAAAAACAGAAGGAGCAGTAACACCTTTAGGGGCATATTTATCAAGCTCTGTATAACATGCTCCATAACTTGTCCACCTGCTCTGAGGCGGAAGAAAGAAATCAACCCGATCAAATGGCCGCGAATCTGCAGAGGCGTCATTGTACCAGCAGTTCACAAGAACTGCTGGTGCAATAATAAATGCCGACAGCGTATGCTGTCGGCATTTAGCTATGGTCAGCGATGTGCAGTGGACATGATAAGCTACTTCCTATCATGTCCGCTCGCACATTGTTAAATCTGCCCCTACGAAGCAAGAGCAACATTAAATAGGAAAGAATGCATTAGAATATTAATACATTTATTGCATAAGTTAGTCAGAGATAAAATCGCAGCTTATTAAAGGGACAGTAAAGTCCAAATAAAATTTTCATTATTCAGGCAGGGCATGTCATTTTAAACAACTTTCCAATTTACTTTTATCATCAAGTTTGCTTTTGTCTTTTAGTATTTTGTGTTAAAAGGCACTTCTGGATGACATAGTGCTGCCTTCTGGCCAATGACAATCTCTAATTAGTTGAATTGGGAAACTACGGAGCTCAGCTGAAAATAGCACGTAAGTCTTACAGGATAAACAAATAATCCAGCGAACTCCAGCAGGATGAAAAACAACTTGAATCTTTATTGGAGAGATAAAAAACAGCATAAAAGCAAATCAGCCTAGCAACCTGTAGAAACCCACGGTCCTACGCGTTTCGGCAGCCCTCTGCCTTATTTATGGACATAAAATTAATGATATTCAGCACACTTAAATACACCTGAGTCCCCAGGTGCAATAAAATTACAGGCTGCTCATTTAAAGGCACATACACTCTCATATAGACCATGGTCAGTATGCGGTATTTAACAGAATCAGTTTTGCATATAACACATTAGGAGTAATCTATGTATAGTTAGCTATGTATAGTGTGATTAACTTCGCATAAGTTGTAACAACTAGTGGATTCTTAGTTAAAAATAGCAGGATCATGGATCAATACAGAAATGGAATTCATACTTATAAATACTTATAAATAGTTATATTCCATATATATAAAACTAAGATCCTAAACGTGCATGAGTAAACTTATATAATACCACATTTAGTGACAATTAGTGTTGTGGTAATCCTATATTTACGAATCAGCATCTCTGTAAAATACAAAGATTAGTGCAATTTGGCAATTTAAAATAGTAATAACTCAAAAAATTGGAAAGCCACCAAATACAGCTAACTATGATATATTAATTCATAAGTCTCAAAGGAACTAGAAAATTCTTTCATAAACTATATAGAATTATATAGGATAACAATAGCATTTCATACATAACTATATAAACATGCCTATTTGGGTCACATTATATACCTAGATACCCTAGTGTTTATGTTGCCAAAAATTAATGACGTCACCATCTATATTGAAGCCTCTTGGTCTCCTCTCCTAGTCTGCAGCTTGAACATCCAAAAGGCTTCTCTGTACAGTAGTTTGGCCACCCTATCTCCTCCTCGAATTGGGGGTTTGATGTACTCTATTACCTGCCACTTAAATGTATTTACTGCTTTCTGATGAGAAAATATAAAATGTCTGACTAAATCAGAACATTCTATCTCATTCTCTATATTCTTGAGATGTTCTCTAATTCTGCTTCTGGCCTCTCTTGATGTACACCCTACGTACTGCTTTTTACATGATGTGCACTCTACCAGATAGATTACAAATGTGGTGCAACAATTAGTATAGCAGTCAAGATCATAAACTCGCTGTGTAGCATATGATTGAAAATTCTTTGATATTTTGGTATGACCACAAGATATGCAGTTTCCATATGCAGTTTCCAAAATGACATTTGTAGTGGCCTTTAACTTCTAGCCAGCTACTAGTTCTCACAGATGTTTGTCTCAACAGACTAGATCAGGGGTGTCCAAACTTTGCTCTCCAGACGTTTTGGAACTACATTTCCCATGATGCTCAGCTAGATAAAATGCTGGCTGAGCATCATCGGAAATGTAGTTCCAAAACCTCTGGAGAGCAAAGTTTGGACACCCCTGGCCTAGATGATAATTAATTACCAAGTGTGCATCCTCATTTTGGAACAAAGTTACAGCCTCTTGAGACATAGTCTTTAAGACTGCCTTCAGCTGTCAGAATGGGGAAATGTTTTTTGACTATCTCACAGATACTCTCAAATTGTGCACTGTAGGTGGTAACGAATGTTGGCTTAAAATGATCAAAGTTCTGACTTCTATTACTAGTGTCAGAACTTAGTTCAGCAAGTAGCTGCTTTCTATCCATTCTTGTGACCTCCAAAAGTGCATATCTTGTGGTCATACCAAAATATCAAAGAATAATCATATGCTACACAGCGAGTTTATGATCTTGACTGCTATACTAATTGTTGCACCACATTTGTAATCTAACTGGTAGAGTGCACATCATGTAAAAAGCAGTACGTAGGGTGTACCTCAAGAGAGGCCAGAAGCAGAATTAAAGACATCTCAAGAATATAGAGAATGAGATAGAATGTTCTGATTTAGTCAGACATTTTATATTTTCTCATCAGAAAGCAGTAAATACATTTAAGTGGCAGGTAATAGAGTACATCAAACCCCCAATTCGAGGAGGAGATAGGGTGGCCAAACTACTGTACAGAGAAGCCTTTTGGATTTTCAAGCTGCAGACTTGGAGACCAAAAAGCTTCAATATAGATGGTGACGTCATTAATTTTTGGCAACATAAACACTAGGGTATCTAGGTATATAATGTGACCCAAATAGGCATGTTTATATAGTTATGTATGAAATGCTATTGTTATCCTATATAATTCTATATAGTTTATGAAAGAATTTACTAGTTCCTTTGAGACTTATGAATTAATATACCATAGTTAGCTGTATTTGGTGACTTTCCAATTTTTTGAGTTATTACTATTTTAAATTGCCAAATAGCACTAATCTTTGTATTTTACAGAGATGCTGATTCATAAATATAGGATTACCACAACACTAATTGTAACTAAATGTGGTATTATATAAGTTTACTCATGCACGTTTAGGATCTTAGTTTTATATATATGGAATATAACTATTTATAAGTATGAATTCCATTTCTGTATTGATCCATGATCCTGCTATTTTTAACTAAGAATCCACTTATTTTATGTTAACTAGTTGTTACAACTTATGCAAAGTTAATCACACTATACATAGCTAACTATACATAGATTACTCCTAATGTGTTATATGCAAAACTGATTCTGTTAAATACCGCATACTGACCATGGTCTATATGAGAGTGTATGTGTCTTTAAATGAGCAGCCTGTAATTTTATTGCACCTGGGGACTCAGGTGTATTTAAGTGTGCTGAATAGCATTAGTTTTATGTCCATGAATAAGGCAGAGGGCTGCCGAAACGCATAGGACCGTGGGTTTCTACAGGCTGCTAGGCTGATTTGCTTTTATGCTGTTTTTATATCTCTCCAATAAAGATTCAAGTTGTTTTTCATCCTGCTGGAGTTCACTGGATTATTTGTTTATCCTGTAACTCTTATCTCACAGTCTGGCTGTGAATAGCTAATAACATATACTGTTTTTTTCATGTGTACCATACAGATAACAATGTGCTCACTCCCAGGGAGTTATTTAAGAGTCAGCACTAATTGCCTGAAATGCAAGTCTGCCAAAAGATCTGAGATAAGGAGGCAGTTTGCTTTGATACAAGGTAGTCATAGAGGTAACATGTATATTAATATAACAGTGTTCGTTATGCAAAACTTGGGAATGGTAAATAAAGGGATCATCTTTATTTGTAAACAATAACATTTTGGTTTTTACTGTCCCTTTAACTATATAAACACTTAAAGTGCCACCAAACAGGTTGAGATCTGTGCATATCCCAAAAGGGCTAATTAATTAAAAATAGATTGCATTTTTTTTTATTTATTTTAAATTGCTGAATGGCTGGCCAATTGCCTGGCCAGTAAGATAAATGTTTCATCGGTTACAAATAATAGGAATAATATAAAAGGACAAGCAGTCGGTCATGTGACTATAGACATAGGCATACGAGCTGTAGGGGAGGTATAAGAAAGCGTCATTGTAGGTGTAACAAATGAAAAACACTGACGTGTATGTGAACTGTTCCCTGCTGTGCTACCTTAGGTGCTCCCCAAAAACATCACTCAGAGGTGTAAAAGCTTATGTGGCTGTGATTGGATAACTAAAGAATTTTATTTACCATAGTGATGGGGGGTATTTTCAATAAGAGACTGTTTACTAGAATAGATAGTTTGCTGAAAGGGCTCTGTCTTTCTAAATGTACGTTCTTAAGCTAGTAGTGTTATCCTAAGAAGTATTGTTAATCGTAATAGTAATAAGAGGCTCTGTTTTTAACATAGTATGGAAATAGAGCCAAGCATACATGCATATCTACTAATAATCAAAGTAACGTTAATATATGGTGATAATACCAATGATCAAGTGATTAATTTAATGACTGACTAATATGACAATAATAATAATTACTGTGTGAGACTAGATGCCCATAGTAATAGATATAATAAACTTATAATTGTGTATATTAAAGTGTGCTAATTGATATATACCTATTGAAAGGTTGATAGTAATTGGTGTGTTAAACTTATATATGTGTATATGAACATATGAACAATCAACATAGTAGCAGAGATAGAATCACCCTAAAACATGACTGAGAAGAATATCATAGTGTGAATTCTAAGTTGAAATCTCAATGACATATTTTTTAACTCATGATAACATATATGTGTTTATAAGTGATATTGAGAGATAACTGTGCATAAATGTTAAAACTTTGTGCATGAATGTGAATGGATTATTGAATAAGCAAACTTATAAAAAATGTTACATATAGGGGTGTTAGAGAGAGTGGGAAATATTGCTGACTGTAGAAATTCTGGTGCAACCCTTAATAAAGTAGTAGAACTTAATATAAATAGAGAGAATTTTTTTTTTTTTTCAAGACCATATAATACTGATCTGAAACAGCAAGGGAATAAATAAGGCACACAAGAATTGAGTTTTCAAATCATTAATAAAATGTATTTATGATCCCATATCACATTTCGTGAATCACTGGCTCAAACCAACATAATAAAGTGAACACCATATAAAAAACACCTAAAGTCTAAGGTAGAATAACATCAGCATATATTACCTATCAAAGCATACGTATGCCACTAAAGTCTAAATATTCCTATCACACACAATAATCAAATTGTAAAATGAGGAGAGTACCTAAGATAGAACAAATCAGCAAATATCAAAGGCATATAATAGCTATGGTAACAGGTATAACGCCATAAAGTGTAATAAATATGCAAAGACGCTGAAAATGTCTCTCAGTGTGAGCAATAGTGGGAAACAAAAGGTAGCTGCAATCGATCCCAAAGAGTGCAATAGAAATACAGTCCTTCATACAAAGGTTAATTATAGCGCAGTAGTTCTTACTGTAACTCGCTCCAGAAGGTGATGTATATAGCACTTGCCAAGATAGAACAAACAGCACTTAACTTTCCGCTTCTGTGTCCCAGATGCTTTCCAAAAACATGCCGCTTTCTCTGTAGCGTCTGATGTCACTGAGAAGGGGAGTGGTGTAGCCTGCAGGATCCTCCAATCAGATCTGTAGGTAGGATGTGCTTCCCGTGTGTAGTAGAAAGAGATCAGCTGTACCGGCATCCACCGCACCGAGAAAGAACCAGGCTTTCCCTAGGCTAATAGTTGAGCACGGGAGATTTACCAAGATGTACACAAACTCGCCCATACAGACACAGTGTGCAAGTATCACTCGCACTTAACTTATATACACCTGCAATGACTCCACAGGTGCATGTGTTCCATGTTTTTGTAGCAGCTTGTCAAAGCAAAGGTTAAACACCAAGCAGTCCTTTTGACACAGACCATATGTTTCCAGGATTTGAATCCGTTCTTTAGTCAGCACTTGGCAGATATGCAGATAGGATGCAGGCAGTGGAGATATATGTCCATAAAGGCTACGTTAGCACCATAGACCTTTTACCTTAAACAGTTCATATGAACAGGAGCTTAGTCGACCTACTCCTGATTAAACACAACAGTGTTAAAACACAATACTAACGACCGTTTCACCCCCACAGCAAGTGCGTCTCACAGGGGTTCATCAGGGCTTAATTGAGTCCTCACCGGACTTCCTCTTAAGAAGGGCTCACCTGACATTCCTCAGGTGCGCTTCCCTCATAGGAGATAATTGCTTAAAGGTGTATTCACATACATAAACATGTCTGATTATTTAAACAGAAAAATAAATTTTCAATGTTCTGTGTGTGAGTTTGTGAAATTTTAGTGGCATATGTATGCTTTGATAGGTAATATATGCTGGTGTTATTCTACCTTAGACTTTAAGTGTTTTTTATATGGTGTTCACTTTATTATGTTGGTTTGAGCCAGATACAGTGATTCACGAAATGTGATATGGGATCATAAATAAATTTTATTAATGATTTGAAAACTCAATTCTTGTGTGCCTTATTTATTCCTTTGCTGTTTTAGATCAGTATTATATGGTCTTATAAAAAATGTTGCTTAAAAGACCTCCAAAACTATATCCAATATAGGAATCTGATATGAAATAGAATGATTCCAATTGTGGAATCTTTTAAAGGTGTACAAAAAATTACTTAACAAATGTCGTCTACAATCAACTAAAAATATATAGATATTTTAGTTAATATGCTCTAAATAAATATAATATATAAATAAAATAATAAGGATGAAATATATACTACTAAACTCCAGTGTACAATACATAATAGTCAGATTCATCTTAAAGCATGGTTCATCTTAAAATATATAGTCTTAACAGTTGAAAGCAGCAGAGTCTATCACCTCATTAAGACCTTTCGGATAAAGAGATTGAAACTTGTATATCCAAAAAGTTTCTCTTTGTCTCAATTTGGTATACCTATTATATTGATGTGATGGATGTGAGGAATGTGCTCAATAGGGGTAATGTGGTAGCTACAAGTTTCTCCAAAGTGTTTCTGCACATAATGTCTGGGCACACTGTGGAGAAGGGACTTGTTTTTAATGTTGCGCAAGTGTTCGCTCCATCTGGTGCGTACTTTACGAGTCGTACGACCTATATATTGTAGGCCACATTTGCACTACAATGCATACACCACAAAAGATGTGTTACAAGTGATCCGACTTTTGATCTTAAACACCTCTCCTGTCATGTTTGCAGTTGCTGATACTGTTTTGGGTGTAATGTATTAACACATTGAGCATCTCGGGTGGCCACATCTGTAGATTCCTACAGATGTATTTATAGGTGACAGCTTTTTAGCTCCTACTTTTTTAGACATTACTATCTTGTTAGGCACAATTTTCTGTTTAAGAGAAGGAGCCCCCCTAAAGGTCATAAGAGTTTGATCTTCTAAAATGTGTTTAAGGCTTGGGTCTTTCTGTAAAATGTGCCAATGTTTGGCTAATGTTTTCTTGATAGCTCTATGGTTGGAGCTGTACTGAGTAATGAACCTGGGTTGTGGGATCTTTTCCAATTATTTATTTGGGGTAGTGTTTCTTGTTTTACCATTAAGTATTGTGGTCCTATCTTAATCTCTAGCTCTTTCTTGGCTCTTTTACAGAGGGAAGGGGGATATCCCTTTGCCAAAAATCACTCTACTAAAATAGTAGATTGTTCATCATAGATATCTAAAGTGCTGCCATTTCTCCTGATCCTGGTGAATTGGCTAAATGGGGTATTTGTTTTCCAACTTTTCAAGGGGTTACTTGTAAAGTGTAGAAAGTTGTTGCTATCTACTTTCTTGAAAAAAGTTGAAGTACAAATCTCACCTCGGGACCCCCAGTGTAGAGATATGTTTAGGAATTCTATTTGGTGGGGTTGAATATTGGATGTGAATGTTAGACCCATCTCATTATCGTTTAGATGTTTCACAAAAAGTTCAGCCTCCTGTGGTGTTTCGTCCCAGATGAATAGCAGGTCATCTATGTAGCGACCATAGAACACCAGGCTCTGCGCCCAGCTGGAACCATAAATGTATTGTTCCTCAAATGCCCCCATATACAGGTTGGAAAAGCTGGGCGCGAACCTGGTGCCCATGGCCGTACCTCTGAGCTGCAAATAAAATTCATCTAGGAACTGGAAATAATTCTGTTTTAAAATGAATTCTATTATAGTGATCAGGAATTCCTTCTGTGCTAGTGGCATATATATATCCTCACTTAGGAAAGATTGAATGACTTTCACCACAATATCATGTGGGATGTTGGTGGAGTATAAGCTCCAACATTGCAGGTGAGCCATAGATACGTGCCATTAAAGCTAAATGTGTTGAGTTTATTGAGGAGATCAGCAGTGTTACGGATATATGATGGGAAATGAATAACGTATTTTTGGAGATATAAATCTATATATTCCGAAAGCCTATCCGTGACACTGTTGATGCCCGCAATAATGGGTCTTCCGGGGGGTATAGAACTGTCCTTGTGGATCTTAGGGGGATGGTAGTAGAAGGGCATGCTAGGATGATCAGGCATATTTTTTTCATTTTTAGTAAGAATCCCCCTTGTATCACCCTCTTCCAAGATCTCTACAAGTAATTTGCTAAATTGTTCAGTGGGATCCGCATTGAGTCTGCGGTAAAAATTCTTATCCCATAATATTCTAACCGCTTGAGCAACATAATCTTTGTAATCTTGAAGTACAATTCCGCTGCCTTTGTCGGTCTGGTGGGTGACCAAATTACTATCTCTCATTAAACTTTCTAGAGCATGTTGTTCATTGGGCCATAGTTTGGATTTCCCAAATGTTTTTGAAGGTATTGCTTCAAGCTCTCTAATCACCATTTGGTGGAATAAGTCAACATACGAAACCTCCGATTTGGGAGGATTAAAAGGTGATGATAATTTGAGATGGGTATGTATACTGGTTGAGTTCCTCTGGATCAAGGTAATATGCAGTAGGTGATGTTGATTTATCAGAATCCAACTAAATTTGTGTACCCTCAAGTTTTTTCTTTCTCATGTTTTTGGAGGAAAAATATCTTTGTAGAGATAATTTTCTTATATACCTATTCAGATCTACAAAAAGGTCAAATAAATTGTGGGAATTGGGAGGGAAGAACGATAGTCCCTGACCCAATATCCTCACCTCATCATCTGTGAGTGTATGGGATGAGAGATTGAAAATTCCTTCTTTTAACTTTTGAAGTTTTTCTTTTTTTATGGTGTCCCCTCTACCTCTTCTTCCCCGTTTGGAAGTGGTCTTTTTTTCATTGCTTTGGACTGGTCGTAATTCCGTCTCCACAGGGGTGCTAACTGGCGTTCCCCTAAAAAAGACCCATTTGAGGTAGAGGGAGCATCATCTCTCCTTTGAGATTCAAATCTCTCATTGGGATGATGGTGTGGTTCTGACCTTACAGGGTACTGGTATTGGTGATTATGAGTGTTATAGGATTCCCGATTTTGTTCAACATTCTGCAAAATCTGAAATATATTGCTTATAGGTATGTCATTAGTATTAGCATAAAAAGGGACATGTTGTGTCTGTGGTTTGCCATTGTTACCAGAATTCATATAGTTGTGGCTGTTGTCATAATTATGATTCTGTGGGTTGTTATGTCTATAAGGCTGATGACTTTTATTAATGACAACATTCATATTAGAGTTATGATGGGGGGGGAGTATTATTGTTCTTATTGTAGTAATTTTTATTTTTATTTTTGTTTTTATTCTTATATTGGACTATTGTCCTATCATTTCCTTTATTTGTTTTTTCTATTAAAGGAATATACCTCCCCTTTCTCATAGTCATCATCATCCCTTTTCATTTTCCCTTGTTTAATCTTAATGATTTCTTTTTGGTAATTGTCAGAAGCCTTAATTGTTTGAGCATTCAATTTGACATAGTCTTGGTGGTCTTGCATAGTTTCTAGGTCTTTCTAGACTATCACTATTTATCTACCGACCTCATCTAATAGTTTTTGTCAATGTTTAATCAAGAGCTAAATTAGACTAAAAGAACAAACATTTAGAATGTTCTATTTTTCTAATAGATCTGCATCAAGAGCAGTTTTTGAAAACTCTAAGGAAATGAATGGACAGTAGTCCAATGCAAGAATAAAAATGAAAATTCCTACAATAAGAACTATAATACTCCCCCCCATCATAACTCAAATATGAATGTTGCCATTAATAAAAGTCATCAGCCTTATTAGACATAACAACCCACAGAATTATAATTATGACAACAGCCACAACTATATGAATTCTGCTAACAATGGCAAACCACAGACACATAATGTCCCTTTTTACGCCAATTTAAATGATATACCTATAAGCAATAGATTTCAAATTTTGAACAAAATTGTGAATCCTATAGCACTCATTATTATTATTATTATTATTATTATCGGTTATTTGTAGAGCGCCAACAGATTCCACAGAGCTATAAACAAAGGGGGAATACAACAAAACAAATATAGGGAACAAATGGGTAGAGGGCCCTGCCAAAAGTTGCACTGTTGTAGTCAGCTCTTAAGAAGATGATCTACAAACAGTTGGACTCTTAGGCTTACATGCTAATGGGGTTCAGGGGATAGCGATGGAGGAGTGGAACTGGTATAAAGTAAGGTTGGCATAGGTTGTAAGCATCCCTGAACAGTAGAGTCTCTAGGGAGCGCTTGAAGCTTCCAAAACTAAGGGAGAGTCTTGTGGAGCAAGGCAGAGAGTTTCACAAGATGGGAGCCAGTCTGGAGAAGTCCTGTAAATGGGACTGCGATGAGGTAACCAGAGAGGATTAGAGTAGGAGGTCATGAGCAGAGCGAAGGGGACGGGAGACAAGTTCTGAGATATAGGGGGAGCAGTGCAGTTGAGGGCTGGTCAACAGTGCAGTTGGTCAACAGTGTCAAAGGCTGCGGACAGATCAAGGAGGATGAGCAGAGAGAAGTGGCCTTTTGATTTTGCTGTAAGTAGGTCGTTGGTAACCTTAACAATAGCTGTCTCTGTGGAGTGATGGGGACGAAATCCAGATTGAAATGGGTCAAGAAGGGAGTTTAACGTAAAGAAATGGGAAATGGCGTGCATATACTAGTTTTTCGAGAAGCTTTGAGGCAAGAGGGAGGAGGGAAATAGGGTGGTAGTTGGATGGGGAGGTAGGATCAAGGGAAGGTTTTTTTGAGGATAGGTGTGACCAGTGCATGTTTCAGCGATGAGGGAAATATACCGGTGCTGAGGGAGAGGTTGAAAATGTGTGTAAGTATAGGGGCAAGGGTAGCAGAGAGGGAGGGGAGTAGCTGTGAGGGGATAGGGTCAAGGGGACAGGTAGTGAGGTGAGAGCGCAGAATAAGTGCTGAAACTTCGTCCTCAGTAACAGGGGAGAATGAGCTAAGTTTAAGGTTATGTGGGTTGTGGTTGAGTGAGAGCATTTGAGGGGGTGAGAGAGTGAAATTATGTTGAGAGCTGATTTCATTTCTGATGGAGTCAATTTTGTTATTGAAGTGGCTGGCAAAGTCCTGAGCTGACAGAGAAGTTGTATTAGGAGGTGGGGTAGGGTGGAGGAGAGTATTGAAAGTGGTGAACAGACAATTTGGTTTTGAATAAAGATTAGAGATAAGAGTAGAGAAGTAGTGTTGCTTATGGAGATTAAGGGCAGAATAGTAGGAGTTCAAGATGAATTTGTAATGAAGGAAATCAGCTGAACTCCGAGATTTTTTCCAGTGCCGCTCAGCAGTATGGGAACATCTGTGTAGGTACCGTGTCAGAGGAGTATGCCAGGGCTGAGCATGAGTGTGTGATTTCCGAGCTATGGTAAGAGGGGAGAGATTGTCAAGTACGGATATAAGGGTGGAATTATAGTGGCAGATAGATTGTTCAGAGCAGGAAAAGGAGGAGAAGGATGAGAGGAGATGTTTTAGGGCATTAGCAAGCTGTTGCTGATCTAATGACATAATGCTTCTGTGAAGTTTGGTGTGAGGAGAAGAAGGAGGGAGAGGTGTAGGGAGGGATGATATGTTGCAAGTAAGGAGATGATGGTCAGAAAGAGGGAGTTTGTGAAGTTTGAGAGAGTGCATCGATAGCTAATGATCAGGTCAAGAGGGTGACTATCTTTGTGAGTGAGAGAAGCAGTTCATTGTGACAGACCAAAAGAGGAAGTGAGTTGCAGTAATTGTTTTGCAGATGAGGATTGTCAAGAGGGATGTTGAAGTCGCCAAGAATGAGGGCAGGGGTGTCTGAGGAAAGGGAAAGGAAATAAAGTAGCCAGGCAGCCAAGTGATCTAGAAATTGAGATGAGGATCCAGGGGGTCGGTATATGACAGCAACACGTACAGAGAGAGGGGAGAATAAGCGAAACACTCATAATCACCAATACCAGTACCCTGTAAGGTCAGAACCACACCATCATCCCAATGAGAGATTTGAATCTCAAAGGAGAGATGATGCTCCCTCTACCTCAAATGGGTCTTTATTAGGAGAACGCCAGTTAGCACCTTTGTGAAGACGGAATTACGATCAGACCAAAGCAATGAAAAAAAGACCACTTCCAAACAGGGAAGAAGAGGTAGATGAGACACCACCAAAAAAGAAAAACTTCAAAAGTTAAAAGAAGGAATTTTCAATCTCTCATCCCATACACTCACACATGATGAGGTGAGGATATTGGGTCGGGGACTATCATTCTGCCCTCCTAATTCCCACAATTTATTTAACCTTTTTGTAGATCTTAATAGGTATATAAGAAAATTATCTCTACAAAGATATTTTTCCTCCAAAAACATGAGAAAGAAAAAACTTGAGGGTACACAAATTTAGTTGGATTCTGATAAATCAACATCACCTACTGCATATTAGCTTGATCCAGAGGAACTCAACCGTGATCTTTTTGAGTCTAGTATACATACCCATCTCAAATTACCATCAACTTTTAATCCTCCCAAATCGGAGGTTTCGTACGTTGACTTATTCCAGCAAATGGTGATGAGAGAGTTTGAAGGAATACCTTCAAAAACATTTGGGAAATCCATATAGGAAAAAAGAAGGCGCCACAATAGTGCAGCATCAATGGTAACATGCACTTTCCCCAAATATCCCTCGATTCTACTTACAAAAAAGAAAGCACTTGATAAGTGCCACAAGCGCGGACTGTATTTAATAGTCGTACAGCTGACTATCCTCCGTCTCTTTCAGAAGTCCCCACAGCAAGTTATTGTCTGTTGGTCTCCAGCGATATACAGGAATGGAAAGTGGTGCCGTTTCAATGTCCACAAAACATGAAGAAATACAAGAAAGAGATAGCACAACAATAGTGCTGCATCAATGGTATCACCCACTTGGCCCCTCTTAGGCTATTTTCTACTTACGAGATGGAGAGCACTTGATAAGTGTCACAAGCGCAGGCTGAGCACTTTTAGTCGCACAGCTGACTGTCCCTCGTCTTCTCTGGAGCTCTCCGCGGCACGCTGTAGTCACTATTTCGGCTGTTTAGGTGTCCACCCACAGGAACGTTACAAGTCAGCAGGTTGTCTGTGGCTGTCTGTACCGTGTCCCCACGGTGAAATGAGAGTGATTAAAGTGTGGTATTGTGATAAATAAATCCATGTAAAGTCTCCGTATCTTAAAAGACTTTATTAAAACCAAGTAAAAAACACTAAAATTACGACGTTTCGCTGTCTTACACCGACCGTTTCATCAGGTAGAGTACATTCACAGTTTCTCACGGATTTAAATATACTTTGCGGCGTCCTCGGGATGGCAGTGCGCTTGCGCAAAACACACACCCTCACTTTTGGACCTATCAATGGTTAGTATAGCTGTCCAATCAGATAACTACTGCCGCACACACCTTCTAAATATAAAATGTCAACGGGATTAATCTTTTATGTGGTACCAGAGCGATATGGTGTCGGTTTTAGTCTCGGATTAAGTAAATATTTATAACAATGTGTATCTATAATTTGTGGGTCTTAACTATTAGATCTATATTTAAAGGTCCTTGTTGTAAAGATTAATTTAGTTTATGCTCAGGCGCACTACCATTCCCTTACATTCTGATTGCAACAATGAGGAAAGTGTAACTTATCAGTATCATGTACACATACATAAATGTCTATGATATGTATCCCTGCACATCGTATATATTATGATAATACTAATGTTACCCAAAAAGTGCAATTGAACCTTACAATGATCAATGCGGATGATACTCCTAAGTATCAAATAAAACCTTCGGATAAAATATAAAGAAAATTGGATGCGCCTATCACCTACAAATGCTAAACTAATAATTAGCTATCTGCTGAATTCACAAAATACTGAGTGCAAATAATAATATTATATATATGTGCAAAGTAACAAATAAGTAACTTGCAATATATCTCTTTCTGATAGTGATACTACGTGAGAGATAAAAATCTAAGTGATACAAATAATAAACATCAAGTGTATAAACATAAATATCAAGAAATATATGCAATAAAGCACCAGTGCAGTATAAAGGGCTAGATGAATTATAGAGAAAGAAACACTTAGCGTGTAAGTCCGTGTGTTAGTCTCAGATGTAAAAAGTCTCACAGCTTCGTATGATGTGTTCTCCAAAATTACTTTGGACGAATATGAGAGGATATGGATTTAAATCCTTAAGATAGGTGGCCTGCAGCTTCTTCAAACGATCGTTGGTATAGGGTTAAAAAAGAAAGCACTTGATAAGTGCCACAAGTGCGGACTGTACTTAATACAATGATCAATGCGGATGATACTCCTAAGTATCAAATAAAACCTTAGGTTTAAAGAGGAGGTGACTAAACAGCTCAATGTGAGTTATCAAACTTTATGATCTATTGATAGATATAAAAGTATATGTTGAAAATAGAACTGATAGACGATTACATACCGGACTACATTCTCACTCATATAATCCCAAAGTGATCAGACATAATGCTCATAATTAAAAATATCCACAGTCATAAAAATTATCTATAAAGTTAATGTTCCGGCGCAAACCATACCCTACCAGTATGATTGCAGCGCTAAAAAAATTGGTAATCGTCAGTGTACAAATGACAGATATATCTACACTATGTGTCCCTATAGTACATGTGTAATAAGATATACTAAGTGCTGTTGCCCATAAAGTACACTATATACCTAACAAATGGTCTGTTCCTATGTGCTTAAAATGGGTAAGGCTGAACATTTCAGGGTGAGAGATCGGACTATAAAATCTATTGGAATATATGATTGTATATATTATACACACAATGAAATATATTAGAATATATAATTGTATATATTATACATATAAAACTCTACTAATTAAGGTCCCCCGGAGAGATTACATATGTTCATTAGATATGCTCGATAGTACTCATACCCTCCAAAAATACTATTGAAGATTATAATAAAAAACATATATCCCTGAAGTTCCATAAAATTATCTACTGGGGGCATGTCAAGGCTCAATGGCCCAAGGCCCCTCATTACTAGATACATAGCTACAAAGCACTACAATTGCCAAGTGGTCTCTATTAGAGGTAGTAATAAAGAAGGATATATTACTTACAGTGTATCCTATACCTAAATGTCCAAACAACCAACTAAGGGAGATATCTTTTAAATTATAATAACAGGTGCATTAATACATAACACCACTCCTTAAGGTAAATATAAACAAACTGGGCATAAGTGTGTTTGGATCTCATCTATCTAATATGGTCAAGACTTATTGTGTTGTCAGATAGCTAATAATTAAATGCTGCCATATCGATGTTTTTGTTGAGGCCAAAAGGATTTAGAGTTTCAAATCTCCAAATCCAGTAGGTTTCTCTTTGCCTAAGATGGAGGAGTCTATTTCTCCACCATTTGCACTCAATTTGTTCAAGTGGATAAATCTTGAAGATATTACTTTCCCCTGGGTGGCACTTGTTGCCATGTCTAGGGATGCTATGATTTTTAACCCTGTTTTTGAGATTCCTCATGTGTTCGCCCCATCTCTTTTTGAGGGGTCTGGAGGTCCTCCCAATGTATTGGACCCCACACTTACATTCTAAGAGATATACGACAAAACATGAGTCACAGGTGAAGTGTGTGTCAATCTCAAATATTTCCTTTGTTGTAAAGGAAGTAACAATCACTTTGTCTCCCAAAGTGAAGTCACATAGGCCACAGATTGATCATCGTAAGGTTCAATTGCACTTTTTGGGTAACATTAGTATTATCATAATATATACGATGTGCAGGGATGCATATCAAAGACATTTATCTATGTGTACATGATACTGCTAAGTTATACTTTCCTCATTGTTGCAATCAGAATGTAAGGGAATGGTAGTGCCCTTGAGCATAAACTAAATTAATCTTTACAACAAGGACCTTTAAATATAGATCTAATAGTTAAGACCCACAAATTATAGATACACATCGTTATAAATATTTACTTAATCCGAGACTAAAACCGACACCATATTGCTCTGGTACCACATAAAGATTAATCCCGTTGACATTTTATATTTAGGTGTGTGCGGCAGTAGTTATCTGATTGGACAGCTATACTAACCATTGATAGGTCCAAAAGTGAGGGTGTGTGTTTTGCGCAAGCGCACTGCCATCCCGAGGACGCCGCAAAGTATATTTAAATCCGTGAGAAACTGTGAATGTAATCTACCTGATGAAACGGTCAGTGTAAGACCGTGAAACGTTGTAATTTTAGTGTATTTTACTTGGTTTTAATAAAGTCTTTTAAGATACGGAGACTTTACACGGATTTATTTATCACAATACCACACTTTAATCACTCTCATTTCACCGTGGGGACACGGTACAGACAGCCACAGACAACCTGCTGACTTGTAACGTTCCTGTGGGTGGACACCTAAACAGCCGAAATAGTGACTACAGCGGGCCGCGGAGAGCTCCAGAGAAGACGAGGGACAGTCAGCTGTGCGACTAAAAGTGCTCAGCCTGCGCTTGTGGCACTTATCATTTTTGCTCTCCATCTCGTAAGTAGAAAATAGCCTAAGAGGGGCCAAGTGGGTGATACCATTGATGCTGCACTATTGTTGTGCTATCTCTTTCTTGTATTTCTTCATGTTTTGTGGACACTGAAACGGCACCACTTGCCATTCCTGTATATCGCTGGAGACCAACAGACAATATCTTGCTGTGGGGACTTCTGAAAGAGACGGAGGATAGTCAGCTGTACGACTATTAAGTACAGTCCGCGCTTGTGGCACTTATCAAGTGCTTTCTTTTTTTAAGTAGAATCGAAGGATATTTGGGGAAAGTGCATGTTACCATTGATTCTGCACTATTGTGGCGCCTTCTTTTTTCCTATATGTTATTTCAGAACCCTATACCAACGATCGTTTGAAGAAGCTGCAGGCCACCTGTCTTAAGGATTTAAATCCATATCCTCTCATATTCGTTCAAAGTAATTTTGGAGAACACATCATACGAAGCTGTGAGACTTTTTACATCTGAGACTAACACACGGACTTACACGCTAAGTGTTTCTTTCTCTATAATTCATCTAGCCCTTTATACTGCACTGGTGCTTTATTGCATATATTTCTTGATATTTATGTTTATACACTTGATGTTTATTATTTGTATCACTTAGATTTTTATCTCTCACGTAGTATCACTATCAGAAAGAGATATATTGCAAGTTACTTATTTGTTACTTTGCACATATATATAATATTATTATTTGCACTCAGTATTTTGTGAATTCAGCAGATAGCTAATAATTAATTTAGCATTTGTAGGTGATAGGCGCATACAATTTTCTTTATATTTGGGAAATCCAAACTATGGCCCAACGAACAACATGCTCTAGAAAGTTTAATGAGAGATAGTAATTTGGTCATCTGCCAAGCAGACAAAGGCGGCGGAATTGTACTTCAAGATTACAAAGATTATGTTGCTGAGGCGATTAGAATTTTATGGGATAAGAATTTTTACCGCAGACTCAATGAGGGTCCCACTGAACAATTTAGCAAATTACTTGTAGAGATCTTGGAAGATGGTGGTAGAAGGGGGATTCTTACTAAAAATGAAAAAAGATACCTGATGCCTGATCATCCTAGCATACCCTTCTACTACCATCTCCCTAAGATCCACAAGGACAGTTCTAAACCCCCCCGGAAGACCCATCATATATCCGTGACACTGCTGATCTCCTCAATAAACTCAACACATTTAGCCTTAATGGCACCTATCTATGGCTCACCTGCGATGTTGGAGCTTTATACTCCAACATCCCACATGATATTGGGGTGAAAGTCATTCAATCTTTCCTAAGGCCTAGATTTGGAGTTTGGCGGTAGCCGTGAAAACCAGCGTTAGAGGCTCCTAATGCTGGTTTTAGGCTACCTCCGGTATTTGAAGTCATTAAAAAAAGGGTCTAACGCTCACTTTTCAGCCGCAACTTTTCCATACCGCAGATCCCCTTACGTCAATTGCGTATCCTATCTTTTCAATGGGATTTTTCTAACTCCGGTATTTAGAGTCGTGGCTGAAGTGAGCGTTAGAAATCTAACGACAAAACTCCAGCCACAGAAAAAAAGTCAGTAGTTAAGAGCTTTCTGGGCTAACGCCGGTTCATAAAGCTCTTAACTACTGTACTCTAAAGTACACTAACACCCATAAACTACCTATGTACCCCTAAACCGAGGTCCCCCCACATCGCCGCCACTCGATTAAATTTTTTTAACCCCTAATCTGCCGACCGCCACCTACGTTATCCTTATGTACCCCTAATCTGCTGCCCCTAACACCGCCGACCCCTATATTATATTTATTAACCCCTAACCTGCCCCCCACAACGTTGCAGCCAGCTACCTACAATAATTAACCCCTAATCTGCCGACCGCAAAGAGCCGCCACCTACATTATAGCTATGTACCCCTAATCTGCTGCCCCTAACACCGCCGACCCCTATATTATATTTATTAACCCCTAATCTGCCCCCCACAACGTCGCCTCCACCTGCCTACACTTATTAACCCCTAATCTGCCGAGCGGACCGCACCGCTATCATAATAAAGTTATTAACCCCTAATCCGCCTCACTAACCCTATAATAAATAGTATTAACCCCTAATCTGCCCTCCCTAACATCGCCGACACCTAACTTCAAACATTAACCCCTAATCTGCCGACTGGAGCTCACCGCTATTCTAATAAATGTATTAACCCCTAAAGCTAAGTCTAACCCTAACACTAACACCCCCCTAAATTAAATATAATTTACATCTAACGAAATTAATTATCTCTTATTAAATAAATTATTCCTATTTAAAGCTAAATACTTACCTGTAAAATAAATCCTAATATAGCTACACTATAAATTATAATTATATTATAGCTATTTTAGGATTAATATTTATTTTACAGGTAACTTTGTAATTATTTTAACCAGGTACAATAGCTATTAAATAGTTAAGAACTATTTAATAGCTAAAATAGTTAAAATAATTACAAAATTACATGTAAAATAAATCCTAACCTAAGTTACAATTAAACCTAACACTACACTATCATTAAATTAATTAAATAAAATATCTACAATTACCTACAATTAAACCTAACACTACACTATCAATACATTAATTAAATACAATATCTACAAATAACTACAATGAAATAAACTAACTAAAGTACAAAAAATAAAAAAGACCTAAGTTACAAAAAATAAAAAAATATTTACAAACATAAGGAAAATCTTACAACAATTTTAAACTAATTACACCTACTCTAAGCCCCCTAATAAAATAACAAAGCCCCCCAAAATAAAAAATGCCCTACCCTATTCTAAATTACTAAAGTTCAAAGCTCTTTTACCTTACCAGCCCTGAACAGGGCCCTTTGCGGGGCATGCCCCAAAGAATTCAGCTCTTTTGCCTGTAAAAAAAACACATACAATACCCCACCCAACATTACAACCCACCACCCACATACCCCTAATCTAACCCAAACCCCCTTAAATAAACCTAACACTAAGCCCCTGAAGATCTCCCTACCTTATCTTCACCATACCAGGTTCACCGATCCGTCCTGGCTCCAAAATCTTCATCCAACCCAAGCGGGGGCTGGCGATCCATCATCCGGCGGCTGAAGAGGTCCAGAAGAGGCTCCAAAGTCTTCATCCTATCCGGGAAGAATAGTAGATCCGGACCGGCAACCATCATCTTCCAAGCGGCATCTTCTATCTTCATCCGATGAGGACCGGCTCCATCCTGAAGACCTCCACCGCGGACCCATCTTCATCTGGCGACGTCCAACTGAAGAATGACGGTTCCTTTAAGGGACGTCATCCAAGATGGCGTCCCTCGAATTCCGATTGGCTGATAGGATTCTATCAGCCAATCGGAATTAAGGTAGGAATATTCTGATTGGCTGATGGAATCAGCCAATCAGAATCAAGATCAATCCGATTGGCTGATCCAATCAGCCAATCAGATTGAGCTTGCATTCTATTGGCTGATCGGAACAGCCAATAGAATGCGAGCTCAATCTGATTGGCTGATTGGATCAGCCAATCGGATTGAACTTGATTCTGATTGGCTGATTCCATCAGCCAATCAGAATATTCCTACCTTAATTCCGATTGGCTGATAGAATCCTATCAGCCAATCGGAATTCGAGGGACGCCATCTTGGATGACGTCCCTTAAAGGAACCGTCATTCTTCAGTTGGACGTCGCCGGATGAAGATGGATCCGCGGTGGAGGTCTTCAGGATAGAGCCGGTCCTCATTGAATGAAGATAGAAGATGCCGCTTGGAAGATGATGGTTGCCGGTCCGGATCTACTCTTCTTCCCGGATAGGATGAAGACTTTGGAGCCTCTTCTGGACCTCTTCAGCCGCCGGATGATGGATCGCCAGCCCCCGCTTAGGTTGGATGAAGATTTTGGAGCCACGACGGATCGGTGAACCTGGTATGGTGAAGACAAGGTAGGATGATCTTCAGGGGCTTAGTGTTAGGTTTATTTAAGGGGGGTTTGGGTTAGATTAGGGGTATGTGGGTGGTGGATTGTAATGTTGGGGGGGTATTGTATGTTTTTTTTTACAGGCAAAAGAGCTGAATTCTTTGGGGCATGCCCCGCAAAGGGCCCTGTTCAGGGCTGGTAAGGTAAAAGAGCTTTGAACTTTAGTAATTTAGAATAGGGTAGGGCATTTTTTATTTTGGGGGGCTTTGTTATTTTATTAGGGGGCTTACAGTAGGTGTAATTAGTTTAAAATTGTTGTAAGATTTTCCTTATGTTTGTAAATATTTTTTTATTTTTTGTAACTTAGTTCTTTTTTATTTTTTGTACTTTAGTTAGTTTATTTCATTGTAGTTATTTGTAGATATTGTATTTAATTTATGTATTGATAGTGTAGTGTTAGGTTTAATTGTAACTTAGGTTAGGATTTATTTTACAGGTAATTTTGTTATTATTTTAACTAGGTAACTATTAAATAGTTCTTAACTATTTAATAGCTATTGTACCTGGTTAAAATAATTACAAAGTTACCTGTAAAATAAATATTAATCCTAAAATAGCTATAATATAATTATAATTTATAGTGTAGCTATATTAGGATTTATTTTACAGGTAAGTATTTAGCTTTAAATAGGAATAATTTATTTAATAAGAGATAATTAATTTCGTTAGATGTAAATTATATTTAATTTAGGGGGGTGTTAGTGTTAGGGTTAGACTTAGCTTTAGGGGTTAATACATTTATTAGAATAGCGGTGAGCTCCAGTCGGCAGATTAGGGGTTAATAATTGAAATTAGGTGTCGGCGATGTTAGGGAGGGCAGATTAGGGGTTAATACTATTTATTATAGGGTTAGTGAGGCGGATTAGGGGTTAATAAGTGTAGGCAGGTGGAGGCGACGTTGTGGGGGGCAGATTAGGGGTTAAAAAATATAATATAGGTGTCGGCGGTGTTAGGGGCAGCAGATTAGGGGTACATAGGGATAATGTAAGTAGCGGCGGTTTACGGAGCGGCAGATTAGGGGTTAATAATAATATGCAGGGGTCAGCGATAGCGGGGGCGGCAGATTAGGGGTTAATAAGTGTAAGGTTAGGGGTGTTTAGACTCGGGGTACATGTTAGAGTGTTAGGTGCAGACGTAGGAAGTGTTTCCCCATAGCAAACAATATATGCCACTAGCACAGAAGGAATTCCTGATCACCATAATAGAATTCATTCTAAAACATAATTATTTCCAGATCCTAGATAAATTTTATTTTCAGGTCGGAGGTACGGCCATGGGCACCAGGTTCGCGCCCAGCTTTGCCAACATGTATATGGGGTCATTTGAGGAACATTACATTTATGGTTCCAGCTGGGCGCAGAGCCTGGTGTTCTATGGTTGTTACATAGATGACCTGCTATTCATCTGGGATGGAACACCACAGGAAGCTGAACTTTTTGTGAAACATCTAAATGATAATGAGATAGGTCTAACATTCACATTCAATATTCAACCCCACCAAATAGAATTCCTAGACAAATCTCTACACTGGGGGTCCGGAGGTGAGATTTGTACTTCAACTTTTTTCAAGAAAGTAGATAGCAACAACTTTCTACACTTTACAAGTAACCACTTGAAAAGTTGGAAAACAAATATCCCATTTAGCTAATTGACCAGGATCAGGAGAAACGGCAGCAATTTAGATATCTATGATGAACAATCTCCTATTTTAGTAGAGCGATTTTTGGCAAAGGGATATCCCCCTTCCCTCATTAAAAGGAGCCAAGGAAGAGCTAGAGATTTAGATAGGACCACAATAATTAAGGGTAAAACAAGAAACACTACCCCAAATAAAGAATTCGAAAAGATCCCACAACCCAGGTTCTTTACTCAGTATAGCTCCAACCATAGAGCTATCAAGAAAACATTAGCCAAACATTGGCACATTTTACAGAAAGTAATTTTAGAAGATCAACCTCTTATGACCTTTAGGAGGGCTCGTACTCTTAAACAGAAACTTGCGCCTAGCAAGATAGTAATTTTCAAAAAAGTAGGAGCTAAAATGCTGTCACCTATAAATCCATCTGTAGGAATCTACAGATGTGGCCATCCGAGATGCTCAATGTGCAAATACATTACACCAAAACAGTAACAGCAACTGCTTAAGATCAAAAGTCGGATCACTTGTAACACATCTTTTGTGGTGTATGCATTGTCGTGCAAATGTGGCCTACAATATTTAGGTTGTATGACTCGTAAAGTCCGCACCAGATGGAGCGAACACTTGCGCAACATTAAAAACAAGTCCCTTCTCCACAGTGGTCCCAGATATTATGTGCAGAAACACTTTGGAGAACCTTGTAGCTACCACATTACCCCTATTGAGCACATTCCTTCATCACATCAATATAATAGGTATACCAAATTGAGACAAAGAGAAACTTTTTGGATATACAAGTTTCAATCTCTTTATCTGAAAGATCTTAATGAGGTGATAGACTCTGCTGCTTTCAACTGTTAAGACTATGATTAATTTTATATATTTTAAGATGAACCATGCTTTAAGATGAATCTGACTATTATGTATAGTACACTGGAGTTTAGTAGTATATATTTAATCCTTTATTTTATTTATATATTATATTTATTTTGAGCATATTAACTAAAATATCTATATATTTTTAGTTGATTGTAGACGGCATTTGTTAAGTAATTTTTTAGTACACCTTTAATAGATTCCACAATTGGAATCATTCTATTTCATATCAATTATATTTGATATAGTTTTGGAGGTATTTTAAACAACAAGTTTGCTTATTCAATAATCCTTTCACATTCATGCACACCTTTTCACATTTATGCACAGTTATCTCTCAATATCATTTATAGACACATATATGTTATCATGAGTAAAAAAAAATCATTGAGATTTCTACTTAGAATTCACACTATGATATTCTTCTCAACCAGTCTTTTTTTAGGGTGATTCTATCTCAGCTACTATGTTGATTGTTCATATGTTCATTATACACATATATAAGTTTATCACACCTATTACTATCAACCTTTCAATAGGTATATATCAATTAGCACACTTTAATATACACAATTATAAGTTTATTATATCTATTACTATGGGCATCTAGTCTCACACAGTAATTATTATTATTGTCATATTAGTCAGTCATTAAATTAATCACTTGTTTATTGGTATTATCACCATATATTACCGTTACTTTGATTATTAGTAGAAATGCATGTATGCTTGGCTCTATTTCCATACTATGTTTAAAACAGAGCCTCTTATTACTATTACGATTAACAATACTTCTTAGGATAACACTACTAGCTTAAGAACGTACATTTAGAAAGACAGAGCCATTTCAGCAAACTATCTATTCTAGTAAACAGTCTCTTATTGAAAATACCCCCCATCACTATGGTAAATAAAATTCTTTAGTTATCCAATCACAGCCACATAAGCTTTCACACCTCTGAGTGATGTTTTTGGGGAGCACCTAAGGTAGCACAGCAGGGAACAGTTCACATACACGTCAGTGTTTTCATTTGTTACACCTACAATGACGCTTTCTTATACCTCCCCTACAGCTCGTATGCCTATGTCTATAGTCACATGACAGACTGCTTGTCCATAACCTATCATATCGTTCCTATTATTTGTAACCTATGAAACATTTATCTTACTGCCCAGGCAATTGGCCAGCCATTCAGTGATGACAACCCCTGCCTCACTATCACGTTTACTACTAACGATAATTAAGAATAAACAAATAACAAAAAAATGAATAGATTTTATGTCTATATACATATGCATATGAATCCAACAAATAAGTAAGAACAGATACAATTTCATAGCAATGTATATTGTTTTGATAACGATTTTATAACACTACAAAGGAGCATGATCTTTGTGTTATATCTTGATGAAATGATATACACTTTATTCAATTATATACAGAGTTTTAAACTAGATTACGCTGTATATAAGGCTCAGTATTTTAACTTTTGGGGCTATGAGAAAGAAATATATACTCTAAACGAAGGGTTAAGCAGCTGGGAACCTACCCCTGTGGGGGCGGTCCCCAGGTGTATGTGTTTTTCAGCAATAATTGATTGGTAAGGTTAGTGTATTTAAAGGCCATGAATAGTTTGTATTTTATGCCTGATGAAAAAGAATTGTGAACCGCTGAGAAACGCGTTGCATATTTAAGGAGGGCCATTTATATACCCTACCTTATGGTTCCTGTTTTTTTTTGTTTATGATTTTAAATAAATCTTTTTATATACTGGAACCATTTTCTATTTGCCTACCATTCACCACTTACCAATCACTCCCATGGGAAGCTGTCAGCTTTGGATCATTCCCCATTCCTAGCCCTTGGGGTTTCAGAGCTCCAGTGTTCCAGCTCTTGCCATGGGGGTTGCAGTGAGCTGGGTTGCTGTAAAATACCCAGTCTGCGCCTGATAGCACTGTCTGAGTGCTCCACAAAAATGTGAGTACCCTGATTTGGGGACTTAAAACTGTATCATCTGTTCTACACTGGTACACACAAGCGCCTCTCCTTTTTCCTCATCTTTTCAGACTCCATGACACTTTTCTGTGAGGAGAGTGCAGCCTGCTCCTGCTACATCTTGTACATCTGAGCCACAGATTTGTCAACTTAAAATTGACTGGGTTATCCATCTCAAGTGGAATACATCTTTATAGAGACTCATTTGTCCTTTGACATTCTATTCATACCGTGTTGTATCCCTTGTTATACATTTGGTATCAATTAAATGTGGTGGAGAGATATTTACCTGTTTATAGTGTGTGTTTTATGATAATGTGCCCTATATGCTTTGAGTTGTATGTGGATAATATTTCATTATCTTTTCCACTAAATCAAAGAAGATTAGATATAACATCTATGGTAGATTTGATCTTGGGACTTATCTCTGTTTAAACCAACCAATTTGCTTATAACACACACATTAGCGCCCCCTATCTTGGATCTCTTGTATTAGTAATCCCTGTGGTTTTTTTTTCAACATTGCACTAACAGCAAGGGTCAAGTCGAGCGGGAATGGCGTTCCTGCACTATTTTTGCAGGTGGAACTAAGTTCCCTCTGGAAAGAGAACAGAAACCCTTCAGTAAACACTGCTGGTGGAAGGAGCTTAACCAGTCTAGTTAGAGGAACAGCGAGATACTCTAGTAATGGGCAGTAACACTTCTTATAATACACTAAATGTAAGCCTGTGTCAGGGTTTTCTCCCTGTTGTGTTTGGCAGCCATTTTACTCACCTCTCTTCCTGACTATGGTGCATTGTGGGGGATGCTGCTCATTTACTGCACTTCCTTTTATGGCCAGACTGGTGTGCATCATCCATGTGAGACAGGATGCAGTCTCAGATTTGTGATGTCATCACTTATTATTTAAAGGGCCTCTGTTCAGTATGCTTTGCCTTTGCATTGTCTCAGACCTGTTTGTGAGAGTTCCTGTGTATTACCTGGCTGCCTGACGTCCTGGTTCCTGATCCCTGGCTTGTTCCTGACTCTGCTGTTTTCCTTGTTCCTGATTTTGGCTCGTCTGACTATTCGCTTTGGCTCCTGACTCAGCTCGTCTGACTACCTGATCTGGTTTTGACTCCTGGCTTGTTATTTGACTTGTGGACTTTTTATTATTTTTTGCTATTAATAAAGGTCTGATTATTTTTGTACTTCTCGTCTCAGTCTGATTCCTGGCACCCTGACAGCCTGTCAGCGGTCCTGCTGTGTGATCACCCCGCACTGTGTGGAACACATGGTGCTTACATTTCTGTGTGGCTTGATTGGTGTTATTTAGCTACCCTCAGCAGAGACAGAACCATTGCACCTTAAGTGGGTGAGGCTCTGTGACAGAGGAGTCGTCTCAGGCCCAAAGGAAACCATTCAAACCTTCATTGGATTTAATTTGCTTTCATTAACCAAAGTGTATAGATTATATACATATAAATACAGTGTGTGTGCGTGTATATATATATATATATATATATATATATATATATATATATATATAAAAAACAATATTTATTGTGAAGGGGGGGAGTGGAAGTCTTGGTGTGTTCCCAAACTTTTATTTGTAGGACTTGACCCCTGACTAAAGTAACAGGATACAACAATGCTCCTATATACCTAGGTATTAGCAGTATTAGTGACCCTATCTATTTCTGTGTTTAACCCCTGCATAGTTAAATTCAGCACATCTGCAGCAGTGTCTTGCTCAGCAGTGTCAATGTGTTGTGACTCTTGAGCAGGGTTTTTGCTATGTGTTTAATCCATTTGCAAAATGGTCTATGCAGAAGTTGTACTGCAGTATTCTTTACCACTAAAAGATACAGTAAAAGCTCTATTTTTATTATTATTATTAGCTACTGGACCTAAAAGCTTGGAAAGGAAAAAAATGTAGATTTACCAACCAAAGGGATGCATTCATAAAAAAAAATAATCTGTAATTGATTTAATGCAACATGATTATCATTTATTTGTATAGTGCCACCAATTCCATAGTGCTGGGTACAAAATACAACAACAAAGATCCGTGGTAGGATACAGATACATAATAACAGAGTAAAACAATACAAACTTGCATGTGAGAAGGACCCAGCTCCAAAGAGGTTACAAAATGACCAAACACATTTGTTCTAAAAATAGTGTGGTGTATAAAAACTATGTATATTTATTACAAAACATTAAATATTACAAGCATGAAAAACAGGGAAAAGTCTATAGGGTCAATTTATTAAGCAGTGGTTGCTGCATCAAAGCCTCATCGTTTCAGGTCCGCCAGAAAAAGAAGATAAGAAGCACCTTTTAGATACGATTGGGATGATTGATGGCCCCTGGCCGCCAGTGAACAGGGGCGGCATTGCACAAGTATTTCACCAGAAATGCTTGTGCAAAGTTAAATGCTGACAGCATTGAGCAAATCATGTCCGGTCGACCAGTTATAAATCTACCCCTATGACTCAAGAGTGTCTGACGCATTTTGCGCACTCAAAGTGCTATTCTGAGATAAAATGACAGTTTTTTTTTTTAACATTTTTTATTTATAAACCAGCAGTGTAGGAGCATGAAAACAAAAAGCAGCAGATATTTCAGGGCACCACGCAGGGTGTCTTGTGAAATCAGACAATAGTAACTAGAAACATATTCATTCCAGTCTATATAAACAGTGTAAATCAAGCAAATCCAGACTTGGGCAACATACACATACAGTACAAATCAAATAGGTCCATTTTTCTGACCGTAATACAAAAAATAAACAAAGTAAACAAAATATCAATGTAAATATCAAATCCATACATTGAATAAGCCTACACTTCTAAATTAAATAGAATGAAAAGGAAAAAAAAAAGAAAGGAAAGAAAGAAAGAAAAAGAAAGGACCCTCCCTCTGTGGTTGGGGCACCCAAGTACTGCATCTCAAAGATATGTATTATAGGCAACTGAAGAGAAATTATACTGCTCTGGAGAAGGAGCCCCTACAAGCCAGGTTCCAGCAAGGGTCAAGCCAAATTTACCCCTCTATATATAAAGAATTTGGGGGGGAAAAGTCTAATAGGACTAAATCGGCAAAACTATCAGAGCTTAAAAAGAAGCCATCCAATTAAAAAGATGTTTATTCTTTTTTCTGAAACAGATTGTAAGTGATAAGATTCAAAAATAATTTGCAATTGAATTTCCCTAAGTACAGAAGAAAAGGCTGGGGCTGAACTAGCTTTCCAGTTTTTGGTTATTAAATGTCTAGCTGACAAAATAATGGTATTAATATTCGGCTAGATTACGAGTTTTGCGGTATGAGTAAAAAAGCAGCGCTAAGGCCCATAACGCTGCGTTTTCACTACCGCTGGTATTACGAGTCTTGCAGGTTTATGGGCACCGCACACTTTTTTAGCCGTACCGCAAATTAACTTATGCAATTTGCGTAAAGTCTTTTTTCAACTTCCATAGCGCTGGTATTACAAGCTTTTTCTGGGAGGCCAAAAAGTGAGCGATACAGCCTATCCTGCAAGATTCGTAACGCAATCTAAAGTCAGTAGTTATGAGTTTTACACTACAAAGCTGTATCATAAAACTCATAACTAAAGTGTTAAAAAGTACACTAACACCCATAAACTACCTATTAACCCCTAAACCAAGGCCCTCCCGCATCGTAAACACTAAAATAAAATTATTAACCCCTAATCTGCCGCTCCCGACATCGCCGCCACTATAATAAACATATTAACCCCTAAACCGCCGCACTCCCGCCTCGCACACACTAGTTAAATATTATTAACTCCTAATCTGCCGCCCCTAACATCGCCGCCACCTACCTACATTTATTAACCCCTAATCTGCCACCCCCAACGTCGCCACTATACTAAATGTATTAACAGGGCCGCCACTAGAAATTTTGGGGCCCCTGACTTAACCATTGATCAGGGCCCCCCCCCCCACTTCGTCGACGTGCAATTTTTGACCAAGTGACTAAAACGTATATGCACCTTATTCTTAAGTGTCTATTTAAATTGGAATTGTTGTAAAGGTAGTAACATACACACACACACACACAGACACTGAAACACACACTCACACATAAGGATTCACATATAGACACTCTAGCAGACACGCAAAGAAACACACTCAGACACAGACACTCAGCACTTGTTTACAATGACCTGACAAGTAATGAGGTAAACTACAGTTTTGTGAAAGAATGAGATTTAGAAAACAAAATATGGAGTTAGTTCTGATTATCTTTTTGTAAAGGAAGATGCCAACTAAATGATGACAACAGCATGCAGTGGCTGAAAAGAAGGGCCCTGAACTGCCTAAACAATAATTTAAAGGTTAAATGGTGGATTGGTGACTTCCGGAAAGGTCTCATTAGTCTCAAAGTCTGTAGAGAGATGTGAATAATCAGTAGTACGGCCAAAATGTCCTAAAAAGGAACAGACAATGTTTATGTGCATAGTGGTTTAGTGCACACTCAGAAATCCTCTCAAATGCTAATACTTTACTCCTTGTAATAACAATTCCCATGCTCAATTAGCACTCTGCTGTAGTACCCACTGGTGGCTGCCAAAATGTAAAAGTTCTTGCCTCATGGGGCCCCCCTGGCCCATTGGGCCCCTGACAGGAGTCACCCATGTCACCCCCTGATGGCGGCCCTGTGTATTAACCCATAACTATCATTACCTAAATTATTCCTATTTTAAACTAAATACTTACCTGTAAAATAAACCCTAAGCTAGCGATAATGTAAATAATAGTTACATTGTAGCTTGCTTAGGGTTTATTTTTATTTTACAGGCAAGTTTGTTTTTATTTTAACTAGGTAGAATAGTTACTAAATAGTTATTAACTATTTACTAACTACCTAGCTAAAATAAATACAAATTTACCTGTAAAATAAAACCTAACCTGAGTTACAATAAAACCTAACCTTACACTACAGTTAAATTAATTAAATACAATTACCTAAATTACAAAAAAACCCCACTAGATTACACAAAATAAAAAAAGAAATGATCAGATATTTAAACTAATTACACCTAATCTAATAGCCCTATCAAAATAAAAAAGCCCCCCCAAAATAAAAAAAACCCTAGCCTACAATAAACTACCAATAGCCCTTAAAAGGGCCTTTTGCGCCCATTGCCCTGAAAAGGGCATTTGGATGGGCATTGCCCTTAAAAGGGCATTTAGCTCTATTACCTGCCCAGACCCTACTCTAAAAATAAAACCCACCCAAAAAACCCTTAAATAAACCTAACACTAAACCCCGAAGATCCACTTACAGTTTTGAAGAGCCAACATCCATCCTCAACAAAGCCAGGAGAAGTCCTCAGCGAAGCGGCAAGTAATCCTCAACAAAGCCGGGAGAAGTCTTCATCCAAGCTGGCAGAAGTCTTCATATAGATGGCATCTTCTATCTTCATCCATCCGGAGCAGAGCGGGTCCATCTTCAAGAAATCCGGCGGAGAGCATCCTCTTCTTCCAACAACTAAAGATGAATGAAGGTTCCTTTAAATTATGTCATCCAAGACGGCGTCTCTTGAATTCTGATTGGCTGATAGAATTCTATCAGCTAATCGGAATTAAAGGTGAAAAAATCCTATTGGCTGATGCAATCAGCCAATAGGATTGAGCTTCAATCCTATTGGCTGATCCAATCAGCCAATAGGATTGAGCTCGCATTCTATTGGCTGTTCCAATCAGCCAATAGAATGTGAGCTCAATCCTATTGGAATTTTTTTTAGATTTATTTTAATTATATTTAAGTTATATATTTAATAACTTATATATTTAATAACTTTAGTATAGTGTTGGCGACGTTTGGGGCGGCAGATTAGGGGTTAATAACAGTAATGTAGGTGGCGGCGATGTTAGGGCTGGTAGATTAGGGGTTAATAATATTTAACTAGTGTTTGTGATGCGGGAGTGCAGCGGTTTAGGGGTTAATACGTTTATTATAGTGGCGCCGATGTCCGGAGCGGCAGATTAGCGGTTAATAAGTGTAAGATTAGGGGTGTTTAGACTCGGGATTCATGTTAGATGTAAACATAAATTTAGTTTCCCCATAGGAATTAATGGGGCTGCCTTACGGAGCTTTACGCTGCTTTATTGCAGGTGTTAGGCTTTTTTTCAGCCGGCTCTCCCCATTGGTGTCTATGGGGAAATCGTGCACGAGCACGTAAAACCAGCTCACCGCTGACTTAAGTAGCACTGGTATTGGAGTGCGGTATGGAGCTCAATTTTGCTCTACGCTCACTTCTTGCCTAATAACGGCAGGTTTCTGAAAACCTGTAATACCTGCGCTGTAGGTAAGTGAGCGGTGACAATAACGTGCAAGTTTGCACCGCACCCCTCATAACGCAAAACTCGTAATCTAGCCAATTGTTATAATAAATACATAGCCTGTGATTCTGAATGAGAAGAAAGAAGATAGTTTCATAAGTCAGGCTAATCGAGAAATCATATAAATTAGAAAGCCAATATCCTATTTTTTGCCAGAGTTGGAATATCTTTGGACAAAACCAAAACGTGTGAGATAGATCTGCTAAGGGCTTTCTACATCGTGGGCAGTCTGTAGATATTGCTGGAAACATTCTACCCATTCTACGGGGGGATAGATAATAATTATTAATAATTTTCATATAAAATGATAAAATTATGTTTTCATTTTCTATTGTTTGTGGTCATGATCCAACCACTACAAGTGGTACTTCAAGTGGTACTACAAGTGGTACTACAAGCAACTTTTAGGTAGTGTAGTTTTCTATCTTTCCTCCTGCACTTCCGGGCCCACAAGGGGAATTCCGAAGAGCTTACTGTCTACAAGACAAAAAACACCTTACGTGGCTCTTTAAAGATGAAGTGAACATGCTATCTAACCTGATTAAAGGGATGTAGTATATGTAGTATAATTCTCATCTTAAACCAAGGACAACAATTTACCTTGTAAGAAACTCACTCTAAAAAGGGAGTTGGATTTATGTTTAGCCATATGGAGACCATAAGTGATTGATGCTCTCATTTCTTTCTTAACAGCAATATAAATGCAATCCAAAGATAGCAGATACAAATGTGTATATACTTCGTGATCTATGGTGACCTCACATGTCTGTCACCAAGTCAACTAATCTTTGCTATGTATGTTGGATGGAAAAGCAGAAAAAGGTCATAGAATTATGTTTGACACAACACAGAACCTTATTTTGAAGCATCAAATCTAAATTTTTTCATCAACTGTTTATATGATTAATACTGTCCTCTGTACATTAACTTGAGAAAATATTCTACAGTTTTTTTCTTTTAACTCTTTGGCTGTCAAGGAGTTTTAAAAAGCTTTGTATGGAAAGATGCTGCAACCACTCTGGCAGCCAAACAAAGATTTGGTTCTGTTTGTTAAATCAATTTGACATGAAATGACTGGACCTTAAGTTTATAAATCTGTATATCTGATATGAATCCAACAATATGTCTGCACTCTATTAAGGGGTATGTTTACTCTTCAGTAAAAAGTGCTATTAAAGTCACTGTTTCCAAAAATAAAATCATAACTAAATTTCTCCTACAAAAAAAGGTACACAATTCAAGGAAGAAACATTTTTTTGGGGGCCAGCTGTTATTTCTCAATCTCGTATTTTGTGCCAATTGCATTATTTGTGTAGACTTTGTGTTGGCACATCACAGGCTAAACAAAAGCAAAAAGGGCTCCTATTATGTCTGATAGCTGGGCCTATGGAGAGCAGGAATAAAAATGGAGAAGCAGAAAGACTCGATTACTAGAAAATATTGTATCATAAATGGAAAAAATCATAGTCTTTTTGTCATACAGTTTAATGTTAACTAATCACACCAAGTAATCTTCAATGAATATGTGTCTAGAAACCAAAACAATATTTCAGATAAATACAGATTTTTTACATGTGATGGCCATAGTACTCTTAAAATATCCTTGTCTTTCAATAATTTGTCTTTCAATAAATGCTGGCAATGTGATCATTTTGCCCTATTCCTAAACAAAATGATTGTGATTAGCAATAGGTTAGTCCATATCAGTGAATTTAAATGGGCGTCAGACACACTAGAAGCATCTCAAGTCTATGTGAAGTGTCACATATATTTTGGTATAAATATGATTATTTGGAACGGTTGTATAAAACACTACTAGTAAGTAATTGAATTCCATGTACAATTAAAATATAGTAAGCAAGAGGGCGGAGCCAAGACCTGGCCATGATCAGATGCATACTATGGAGCTCCTGGTATCCTTGTACTAATTTATTGAATCCCTTTCTCATATTTTGACATCCAAAACTGAAAATACTCTCCTCAGCTGCTAAATTATTAGCTGATTATAAGGATATCAAGATCATAAATATCATAGGATTCACCAGGAGCGTACTTAACTAAGCTGAAAGAAGACAGAGGCCCTATCTCCTGACCGCAACTTTCTCCTAAGTCCTTTGGGGTAATTGCTTTTATCCCACTAAAGTGATCAACAGCCCTATAACCTCCATAAGCTCCCGGATCAACACCCTCCTAAGATGGGTAATGAGATTCTGAATGCACTAGCTGCATTAGGGAACCAGATGGACGCCCATTTCACCTCGCTCTGCCAAAGCGTCTTTATAGACCGGGAGGATTCCACAGCCATCTCGGAGCTTGAGCTGGAGCCTGCACCTTGCATAATTACCAGCCTGCAGGGGTTCCCTATCTGCACTTACCTCTCAACAGATCACCCCAAGATGGCGGTGCGGCCTAACTATGCAGACCTCCATGATGGCGTCCTTGCTACACCACTGATTTATTCTGCCTTTACTCCAGACACCACTGCCATTGCTCGGGGCTTCGTTCCGAAGCGGCCGATCGGGGCGGAGCTTGGAGCCAACATACTTACTGCAATGTTCCTTGGCAGTGTCGAGTCTGCTTATTCTCTATATGGAACTGCCTGCTCGACGCTATCGCATGTAGCTACATCAAGACGCACAGCTAATCCTGGACAGATGGAGGACCTCATGCAGGCTCTAGAACGCAGAAGTACAGGCACCGCTCCTTTCCCTACAGAGAACAGATCAAGGCTTACATACCCTGTGCCTTGTTGGTTCCGAGGAGAAATTTTCTTTGATCACTCTAGCAAACATATGAGAAAATCTGATATCGGATAAACTTAAACATCTTAACAAAACTTTATATTCACAGTTGGGGTTACCAGAGACTGTTTACACAATCCCCATTTTCCTCCCTTTTGCCTCAAGCTGTTGCCCTTTTGAACATTTTTCATGCATGTACCACGGAAAGAGGCATAGAACTAGAAGCTTTCTCCCTCTTTTCTTTTCTCTTTTACTTACATTGAATATATCTGCTACTTCAAAGCCCGGAGTAGGGTAAACTACTACTTCCAGTGTGACTTCAGCCAATCTACCGTTAAAACATGTGTATATAGATGCATGGTAATATACTAACAGTTTTATTAACCTAGCTAGCTCCTTTTTTGGTTTATCTTATTGTCCATAGGCATGTATGGGTATGTACAGAAAATTGGTAGTCATCTGTTCTCCTCTCTCACATTATTATCCAACCTATCTCATGGGAACTTTTAATGGGGATAGTAGGTATCTAATTACTTAAACATTTAATTACCATTGCCAATTTACAATAGATGCTCTCTCATATATACATTGACAGCTGAAACTTTGGATAGCGAGAGCTATATTTATTCCAGGCATTCTGGGAGGTTGTTGAGCAGGTTTTATTTAAAATACTACCCTATACAGACATCTGTTCCACCTAAGTGCAGATTTACTATCAGTTGGGTTATTGTTTCTGTTTATATGCCTCAAGTCAAATGGAGTACTATGTGTGGGAGGTTTTAATTTGTAGTGATTTTAAGCATGTTAACGTCTTAGTCTGATGTATAGAGTTGTGCATGTGATGTTTAGTTTTGGCAATACATATATGGGGAACTTCCCTTATAAGGCTCACACTATATGCATCAGACTTTTGGACCTCCACCTAGAGCCGATGATTATAACCTAATTATTCTCCCCCTTCAAGTTCTTCAGATGATCTGAGATCAACATAGAGCTATTTCTAGACTAGTAAAGCGGATAAGACGCCCCTACACTAATGTCCCTGCTCTATATTATTTGCTTATCTTCTCCAACATAGTCTCCACTATGGTACACTTAGAATGCTCCACCTTTCCTCCTCCCTCCCCCTTAGTTACCATTCATATGACTACCGGTGCTCCTTAAGTAATCTTAGCTAACAAAGCATCTGTCTTGGCACCCTATTTTAGTAATTGCTATGTCGGTATTTATACCCTACATAATGTTATATAGAAGCTCACCCTACAGCTCCACCCTCCTTTCCTCATCCTCCCCCTTCCCATCTTTCCCATAAATCGAGTGGCTCTTGCCTACTGCAATACCTTTCCTTCCCCACTTTCTACGGCCCAATTGTGGTCATTATAAAAGCCAGCGCTCCACATTATGACAGCTGTAATAAGAAACTATAACTCATTCTTTCTATAGGTGTGGAGACCAGGATCTAAGTACTTAAATATAAAATGAAGTCCTATCTTAGTTAACCGAAATCTATATCTGACACCCCTCTAGACATGACATTTGTTATTATTTGTTTTGGTTGACTTTTTAGCTTTAATATCGTTATGATTATCTTTGCAAGCTCCAACATTAATGTCTCAAATTGATGCTTAGAACTGTTATCTTCCTCCTAGTTGGATAAGATAACTCATATGTAACAATAAGGTGTGTCATATTCTGATGCTAATATTACAAATGGGCACATTTTTGTATTTTGTATTTACATGAAACTTCAATAAAAAGTGTTTAAAAAAAAATATATATATAGTAAACAACAGGTAAAAAACATAATTTATGCTTACCTGATAAATTCCTTTCTTCTGTAGTGTGATCAGTCCACGGGTCATCATTACTTGTGGGATATTATCTGCTCCCCTACAGGAAGTGCAAGAGGATTCACCCAGCAGAGTTGCTATATAGCTCCTCCCCTCTACGTCACCTCCAGTCATTCGACCAAGGACCAACGAGAAAGGAGAAGCCAAGGGTGTAGTGGTGACTGGAGTATAATTTAAAAAATATTTACCTGCCTTAAAAAACAGGGCGGGCCGTGGACTGATCACACTACAGAAGAAAGGAATTTATCAGGTAAGCATAAATTATGTTTTCTTCTGTTAAGTGTGATCAGTCCACGGGTCATCATTACTTGTGGGATACCAATACCAAAGCAAAAGTACACGGATGACGGGAGGGATAGGCAGGCTCTTTATACAGAAGGAACCACTGCCTGAAGAACCTTTCTCCCAAAAATAGCCTCCGAGGAAGCAAAAGTGTCAAATTTGTAAAATTTGGAAAAAGTATGAAGCGAAGACCAAGTTGCAGCCTTGCAAATCTGTTCAACAGAGGCCTCATTCTTAAAGGCCCAAGTGGAAGCCACAGCTCTAGTGGAATGAGCTGTAATTCTTTCAGGAGGCTGCTGTCCAGCAGTCTCATAAGCTAAACGAATTATGCTACGAAGCCAAAAAGAGAGAGAGGTAGCAGAAGATTTTTGACCTCTCCTCTGACCAGAGTAAACGACAAACAGGGAAGACGTTTGTCGAAAATCTTTAGTTGCCTGTAAATAAAATTTAAGGGCACGAACTACATCCAGATTGTGCAAAAGACGTTCCTTCCTCGAAGAAGGATTTGGGCACAAGGATGGAACAACAATCTCCTGATTGATATTCCTGTTAGTGACTACCTTAGGTAAGAACCCAGGTTTAGTACGCAGAACTACCTTATCCGAGTGAAAAATCAAATAAGGAGAATCACAATGTAAGGCTGATAACTCAGAGACTCTTCGAGCCGAGGAAATAGCCATTAAAAATAGAACTTTCCAAGATAACAACTTTATAACAATGGAACGAAGGGGTTCAAACGGAACACCCTGTAAAACGTTAAGAACAAGGTTTAAACTCCATGGTGGAGCCACAGCTTTAAACACAGCTTTAATCCTGGCCAAAGCCTGACAAAAAGCCTGAACGTCTGGAACTT
Source organism: Bombina bombina (assembly GCF_027579735.1). Classification (NCBI taxonomy): domain Eukaryota; kingdom Metazoa; phylum Chordata; class Amphibia; order Anura; family Bombinatoridae; genus Bombina; species Bombina bombina. The sequence goes on from NC_069505.1 coordinate 210,129,056, forward strand.
CTTGACAGACGCTTGTGTAACAGAATGGACAGAGCTGAGATCTGTCCCTTTAAGGAACTAGCGGATAACCCCTTTTCTAAACCTTCTTGTAGAAAAGACAATATCCTAGGAATCCTAACCTTACTCCAAGAGTAACCTTTGGATTCGCACCAATATAGGTATTTACGCCATATTTTATGGTAAATCTTTCTGGTAACAGGCTTCCTAGCCTGTATTAAGGTATCAATAACTGACTCAGAAAAACCACGCTTTGATAAGATCAAGCGTTCAATTTCCAAGCAGTCAGCTTCAGAGAAGTTAGATTTTGATGTTTGAAAGGACCCTGAATCAGAAGGTCCTGTTTCAGAGGTAACGACCAAGGTGGACAGAATGACATGTCCACCAGATCTGCATACCAAGTCCTGCGTGGCCATGCAGGCGCTATTAGAATCACTGATGCTTTCTCCTGTTTGATTCTGGCAATCAATCGAGGAAGCATCGGGAAAGGTGGAAACACATAAGCCATCCTGAAGGTCCATGGTGCTGTCAAGGCATCTATCAGGACCGCTCCCGGATCCCTGGATCTGGACCCGTAGCGCGGAAGCTTGGCGTTCTGTCGAGACGCCATGAGATCTATCTCTGGTTTGCCCCAACGTCGAAGTATTTGGGCAAAGACCTCTGGATGAAGTTCCCACTCCCCCGGATGAAAAGTCTGACGACTTAAGAAATCCGCCTCCCAGTTCTCCACTCCCGGGATGTGGATTGCAGACAGGTGGCAAGAGTGAGACTCTGCCCAGCGAATTATCTTCGATACTTCCATCATTGCTAGGGAGCTTCTTGTCCCTCCCTGATGGTTGATATAAGCTACAGTCGTGATGTTGTCCGACTGGAACCTGATGAACCCCCGAGTTGTTAACTGGGGTCAAGCCAGAAGAGCATTGAGGACTGCTCTCAATTCCAGAATGTTTATTGGAAGAAGACTCTCCTACTGATTCCATAGTCCCTGAGCCTTCAGAGAATTCCAGACAGCGCCCCAACCTAGTAGGCTGGCGTCTGTTGTTACAATTGACCAGTCTGGCCTGCTGAATGGCATTCCCCTGGCCAGATGTGGCCGATAAAGCCACCATAGAAGAGAATTTCTGGTCTCTTGATTCAGATTTAGAGTGGGGGACAAATCTGAGTAATCCCCATTCCACTGACTTAGCATGCACAGTTGCAGTGGTCTGAGATGTAGGCGTGCAAAAGGAACTATGTCCATTGCTGCTACCATTAGTCCGATTACCTCCATGCATTGAGCTACTGACGGGTGTTGAATAGAATGAAGGACACGGCATGCACTTTGAAGTTTTGTTAACCTGTCCTCTGTCAGGTAAATCTTCATTTCTACAGAATCTATCAGAGTCCCCAGGAAGGGAACTCTTGTGAGTGGAAAGAGAGAACTTTTCTTTTCGTTCACTTTCCATCCATGCGACCTTAGAAATGCCAGTACTATCTCTGTATGAGATTTGGCAGTTTGAAGGCTTGAAGCTTGTATCAGTATGTCGTCTAAGTACGGAGCTACTGAAATTCCTCGCGGTCTTAGTACCGCCAGAAGAGTGCCCAGAACCTTTGTGAAGATTCTTGGAGCCGTAGCCAGTCCGAATGGAAGAGCTACAAACTGGTAATGCCTGTCTAAAAAGGCAAACCTTAGATACCGGTAATGGCTTTTGTGAATCGGTATGTGAAGGTAAGCATCCTTTAAATCCACTGTGGTCATGTACTGACCCTCTTGGATCATGGGCAAAAATGTTCGAATAGTTTCCATCTTGAACGATGGAACTCTTAGGAATTTGTTTAGGATCTTTAAATCCAAGATTGGCCTGAAGGTTCCCTCTTTTTTGGGAACTACAAACAGATTTGAGTAAAACCCTTGTCCTTGTTCCAACCGCGGAACTGGATGGATCACTCCCATTAATAAAAGATCTTGTACGCAGCGTAGAAACGCTTCCTTCTTTGTTAGGTTTGTTGACAACCTTGACAGATGAAATCTCCCTCTTGGGGGAGAGGATTTGAAGTCCAGAAGGTATCCCTGAGATATGATCTCTAACGCCCAGGGATCCTGAACATCTCTTGCCCAAGCCTGGGCGAAGAGGGAAAGTCTGCCCCCCACTAGATCCGGTCCCGGATCGGGGGCCCTCAATTCATGCTGTCTTAGGGGCAGCAGCAGGTTTTCTGGCCTGTTTGCCCCTGTTCCAGGACTGGTTAGGTTTCCAGCCTTGTCTGTAGCGAGCAACAGCTCCTTCCTGTTTTGGTGCAGAGGAAGTTGATGCTGCTCCTGCTTTGAAATTACGAAAGGAACGAAAATTGGACTGTCTAGCCTTGGCTTTGGCCTTGTCCTGAGGCAGGGCATGACCTTTACCTCCTGTAATGTCAGCAATAATCTCTTTCAAGCCGGGCCCGAATAAGGTCTGCCCTTTGAAAGGAATATTAAGCAATTTAGATTTAGACGTAACATCAGCTGACCAGGATTTCAGCCACAGAGCTCTGCGTGCCTGAATGGCGAATCCTGAATTTTTAGCCGCAAGTTTAGTTAAATGTACTACGGCATCTGAAATAAATGAATTAGCTAACTTAAGGAATTTAAGTTTGTGTGTGATGTCATCTAGTGTGGATGATAGAAGTGTCTCTTCCAGAGACTCAAACCAAAATGCTGCTGCAGCCGTGACAGGCGCAATACATGCAAGAGGTTGCAATATAAACCCTTGTTGAACAAACATTTTCTTAAGGTAACCCTCTAATTTTTTATCCATTGGATCTGAAAAAGCATAGCTATCCTCCACTGGGATAGTGGTACGCTTAGCTAAAGTAGAAACTGCTCCCTCCACCTTAAGGACCATTTGCCATAAGTCCCGTGTGGCGGCGTCTATTGGAAACATCTTTCTGAATATAGGAGGGGGTGAGAAAGGCACACCGGGTCTATCCCACTCCTTAGTAACAATGTCAGTAAGTCTCTTAGGTATAGGAAAAACGTCAGTACTCGTCGGTACCGCAAAATATTTATCCAACCTACACATTTTCTCTGGGATTGCAACTGTGTTACAATCATTCAGAGCCGCTAATACCTCCCCTAGTAACACACGGAGGTTCTCAAGCTTAAATTTAAAATTTGAAATGTCTGAGTCCAGTTTATTTGGATCAGAACCGTCACCCACAGAATGAAGCTCTCCGTCTTCACGTTCTGCAAACTGTGACGCAGTATCAGACATGGCCCTTGCATTATCAGCGCACTCTGTTCTCACCCCAGAGTGATCACGTTTACCTCTTAGTTCTGTTAGTTTAGCCAAAACTTCAGTCATAACAGTAGCCATATCTTGTAATGTGATTTGTAATGGCCGCCCAGATGTACTCGGCGCTACAATATCACGCACCTCCTGAGCGGGAGATGCAGGTACTGACACGTGAGGCGAGTTAGTCGGCATAACTCTCCCCTCGTTGTTTGGTGAAATATGTTCAATTTGTACAGATTGACTGTTTTTTAAAGTAGCATCAATACATTTAGTACATAAATTTCTATTGGGCTCCACTTTGGCATTAACACATATAGCACAGAGATATTCCTCTGAATCAGACATGTTTAACACACTAGCAAATAAACAGCAACTTGAAAATACTTTTCAAAGTAATTTACAAATAATATGAAAACGAACTGTGCCTTTAAGAAGCACAGAAAAAAATTATAACAGTTAAAATAATTAAGTTATAGCATCAATCTTTGTCAGAATATACAGTTTTAGCAAAGGATTGTTCCCCTCAGCAATTAAACAACACAACTTTAGCAAAGGTTTAATCCCATTAGCAAAGATAACAATTTCTGAAAGCAGGAAACAAATTACAGAATAAACGTTTTTATCTCAGTCAAACTATAATTCTCACAGCTCTGCTGAGAGAAATTATGCTGACTGAAATATTTGATGCATAGTAAAAGCGCCCCTCCCCCACACACACAGCAGTGAGGGAGAACAGAAACTGACAGAAAAAACAGATTTAAGCAACTGCCAAGTGGAAAAATAGTGCCCAAACATTTATTCACTCAGTACCTCAGTAAATGAAAACGATTTTACATTCCAGCAAAAACATTAAACATAATCTCTAGTTATTAAACAGCTTATGTCTTTCTTACAGTGTAATTCTAGTGAAGTACCATTCTCCCAGAATACTGAAGTGTAAAGTATACATACATGACATTATATCGGTATGGCAGGATTTTCTCATCAATTCCATTGTCAGAAAATAAAAACTGCTACATACCTCTATGCAGATTCATCTGCCCGCTGTCCCCTGATCTGAAGTTTACCTCACTCCTCAGATGGCCGAGAACAGCAATATGATCTTAACTACTCCGGCTAAAATCATAGCAAAACTCTGGTAGATTCTTCCTCAAACTCTGCCAGAGAGGTAATAACACACTCCGGTGTTATTTTAAAATAACAAACTTTTGATTGAAGATATAAAACTAAGTATAATCACCATAGTCCTCTCACACGACCTATCTAGTTGCTGGGTGCAAGAGAATGACTGGAGGTGACGTAGAGGGGAGGAGCTATATAGCAACTCTGCTGGGTGAATCCTCTTGCACTTCCTGTAGGGGAGCAGATAATATCCCACAAGTAATGATGACCCGTGGACTGATCACACTTAACAGAAGAAATAAAACTATTTCTTCTCAAGGAAATTGTCCCCAGCTGAGAGAAATTATTATGTGGGAGAGAGGGGAGACAATGAGTTTCTCAGCATTAAATGTGTACTGGGAGAGTGTGGGCATTTATTGGAGGGAGCTCCTCACCCTGTGACTGTTTTCATAGACCACTGGAATCTTGAATACCTAATAGCTAGATGCCTCTGGCCTCCAACAAGCCAGTCAGGAATTGTTCTTTACCAGATTTTAGTTGCATTTACTTATCGTCCATGGTAAAAGAATATCAGAGCTGATGCTTTATCATGAATGTACAACTCTTCTACTGAATCTTCTTCAGATACCATCTTAAACTCAGGACCCTTTCTGTCTACTCAACAATCTCTTGTAGATGGAATTCAACAGCAGAGTGCGACTTCTCCCTCTTCTCTTCGGGGACAATTAGCTCAATCTCAAGGGCTGTTTTGCCATGAAGACATGATTTTTGTTAACCCATGATATGAGAATGACGGTTTTAACAAAGACTCAAGAAGCTGTTGCTTGTAATTTTTGGTGGCCATCTCTTACTTATGATGTAAGGTCATTTTTTCATCTCTTGTGAAGTATGTGCAAGATCTAAACATTATACAAGGCAACCTGTTGGTCTTTTAGAGCCATTGCCAGTTCCATCAAGGCCCTAGGCCAATGTTGCCATAAATTTAATTGTGGAAATCCCACAGATTCCCATGTATAGTCCTTACCAGCACATTAATGTGGATCATAACTTTCAGTGTATAACACTGAACATACACACAGGAAGGGTAAACACATTTATGTTTCCTCTCCTCCTCATTTTCTATTCCTTTTCTTTTTCTCCATCCCCTAGTATAGATAAAAGTAAACAACTTTCCATATCCTTGAGAAATTTTGAACGATACAACAGCCTCTGTCTGATAAACACCAATTGGTTTGACTCTCACCACACATTCACTAAAACAACATTCACAAAATACTATCTCTCTCTCTTAAGGTGAATTTCACAATTTTTAGGATTAATTTAATTTAAGGATATCATGCTTTTTCCCACTTAGAAGGTGTTCAATATATGTTACTTCCGTAGAAGCGGTTGGTTTAGTTAGGATTGCGAGGCTGATTTTATTATGTGTTATTTAACTTTAAGTCCATTTGTCATCAATACACTTTGACATTTTTAAGAATTTTTAAGAATTTATAAGAATCTTTATGAACTTTCTGTTGTATACTTTACAAAGTTCTGAGACATATCTGCATTTGAAATTAAATTGAACATTGGTATATGAAAGAATATGGCAAACTAGAAAAAGCCTGTTAAATAAACTGCCTGACGCACTTAACTGTCTGATACAGCAAACAGCTGTTAGACACATGGGCTTCCGAGAATAGTAAACAGAATCATATCCAATAGCCTCGGACTTTTGAGTCAGCAGATATGACGTAACAGCCAATCGTATTTGAGAATTAACAGCAATAGCAGACACCGATGTCTAAGCTATTAAGTCTGGTAAAAATCACACAAAAATGGTCAAAGTGTAAGAGGGCAAAGGTAAGACTGACACAATTGTTACATACATAAAAAGAAGGTAAAATAAGTCACTACATATGACTT